>NC_042959.1:10073428-10180928 GCF_901001165.1 Salmo trutta | reverse complement strand
CTGGTGCATTACAGACCAACTCTATGGGAAACACAGGAGAACTGGTTCTGGTGCATTACAGACCCAACTCTACAGGAAACACAGGAGAACTGGTTCTGGTTCTGGTGCATTACAGACCCAACTCTATGGGAAACACAGGAGAACTGGTTCTGGTGCATTACGGACCCAACTCTACGGGAAACACAGGAGAACTGGTTCTGGTGCATTACGGACCCAACTCTACGGGAAACACAGGAGAACTGCCTCTGGTTCTGGTGCATTACAGACCCAACTCTATGGGAAACACAGGAGAACTGGTTCTGGTTCTGGTTCTGGTGCATTACAGACCCAACTCTACAGGAAACACAGGAGAACTGCCTCTGTTTCTGGTGCATTACAGACCCAACTCTACGGGAAACACAGGATAACTGGTTCTGGTTCTGGTGCATTACAGACCCAACTCTATGGGAAACACAGAAGAACTGGTTCTGGTGCATTACAGACCCAACTCTACAGGAAACACAGGAGAACTGGTTCTGGTTCTGGTGCAATACGGACCCAACTCTATGGGAAACACAGGAGAACTGGTTCTGGTGCATTACGGACCCAACTCTATGGGAAACACAGGAGAACTGGTTCTGGTGCATTACGGACCCAACAGACTCAACCCAACTGGTCATATGAGTTGGATTATAATGACTTCATTGGGACCATAACTGGTGAACATTACATCTCTACCTTTCTCTTGGTCCTGGTCAGGACTCTGTGAGTCTGCAGTCAAATAGACATTAAAATCCTTAAGCTTCTATTGACCCACCCATCAGTCTAAATCACATAATAAAACAATCCCCATCAAAATATGTCAGGTTAAGTTAGAGATATCTGGAGATTTATTTTTGCATGGGCTGCATCTCATCCACCTATGTCAGCCTACCATATCTGTGGTGGAAGGTGGCCGAGCTACAGCGGTGTTTGTTAGACCATGAGGCATCCCGAAAATCAGTCTTCTCATGAATACATCGGTAGCATCCAAACAGATTGGCCTACAAACTAATAGGACCACTCTAAAATGAGACTCTCACCAAAACCATGGTGTTCTCCGTTTTGCTCTACAACCCCACAGGACTCGTCTGAAGTCGGTACCGTTTGGAAAGGGAACATTCTCACGAACACTTCTGTCCTATATCAAGGAGATATGAGAAAGCTCAGGAAAATGTTTTGTTTTTTGGACACATATTTAACCCCCTTTTTTTGTTGGCACAAAACTACCTCCATACGTCCATAAAATGTTTAAACCTTCAGACGAGTCCGGTACCGGGTTACCATCAGACGATATCTCTCTCCTGCTGTTAACTCAATATACTCCACTATATCTCTCTCCTGCTGTTAACTCAATATGCTCCACTATAACTCTCTTCTGCTGTTAACTCAATATACTCCACTATATCTCTCTCCTGCTGTTAACTCAATATGCTCCACTATAACTCTCTCCTGCTGCTAACTCAATGTACTCCACTATAACTCTCTATATTGTCCTGCTGCTAACTCAATATACTCCACTATAACTCCCTCCTGCTGTTAACTCAATATGCTCCACTATAACTCCCTCCTGCTGTTAACCCAATATACTCCCCTATAACTCTCTCCTGCTGTTAACCCAATATACTCCACTGTAACTCTCTCCTGCTGTTAACCCAATATACTCCCCTATAACTCCCTCCTGCTGTTAACCCAATATACTCCACTGTAACTCCCTCCTGCTGCTAACTCAATATGAGTCCGGTACCGGGTTACCATCAGACGAGTCCGGTACCGGGTTACCTTCAGACGAGTCCGGTACCGGGTTACCATCAGACGAGTCCGGTACCGGGTTACCTTCAGACGAGTCCGGTACCGGGTTACCTTCAGACGAGTCCTGTACCGGGTTACCATCAGACGAGTCCGGTACCGGGTTACCATCAGACGAGTCCGGTACCGGGTTACCTTCAGACGAGTCCTGTACCGGGTTACCTTCAGACGAGTCCGGTACCGGGTTACCATCAGACGAGTCCTGTACCGGGTTACCATCAGACGATTCCTGTACCGGGTTACCATCAGACGAGTCCGGTACCGGGTTACCTTCAGACGAGTCCGGTACCGGGTTACCATCAGACGAGTCCTGTACCGGGTTACCATCAGACGAGTCCTGTACCGGGTTACCATCAGACGAGTCCGGTACCGGGTTACCTTCAGACGAGTCCGGTACCGGGTTACCATCAGACGAGTCCGGTACCGGGTTACCATCAGATGAGTCCGGTACCGGGTTACCTTCAGACGAGTCCGGTACCGGGTTACCTTCAGACGAGTCCGGTACCGGGTTACCATCAGACGAGTCCGGTACCGGGTTACCATCAGACGAGTCCGGTACCGGGTTACCTTCAGACGAGTCCGGTACCGGGTTACCTTCAGACGAGTCCTGTACCGGGTTACCTTCAGACGAGTCCCGTGACAATTGTGGGGGCTGTAGAGAACAGCAGTGAGAATCTCCCCTTTCCATAGTGGAGTCACATTAATTTGTTGCCCAAACGGTTCAGACACTACAGATAGAAGTTGGCACATTGACGGTACCGATACCGCTAACTCAATATACTCCACTATAACTCTCTTCTGCTGTTAACTCAATATACTCCACTATAACTCTCTTCTGCTGTTAACTCAATATGCTCCACTATAACTCTCTTCTGCTGTTAACTCAATATGCTCCACTATAACTCTCTTCTGCTGTTAACTCAATATACTCCACTATAAATCTCTTCTGCTGTTAACTCAATATGCTCCACTATAACTCTCCTCTGCTGTTAACTCAATATGCTCCACTATAACTCTCTTCTGCTGTTAACTCAATATGCTCCACTATAACTCTCTCCTGCTGTTAACTCAATATGCTCCACTATAACTCTCTTCTGCTGTTAACTCAATATGCTCCACTATAACTCTCTCCTGCTGTTAACTCAATATGCTCCACTATAACTCTCTTCTGCTGTTAACTCAATATGCTCCACTATAACTCTCTCCTGCTGTTAACTCAATATGCTCCACTATAACTCCCTCCTGCTGTTAACTCAATATACTCCACTATATCTCTCTTCTGCTGTTAACTCAATATGCTCCACTATAACTCTCTCCTGCTGTTAACTCAATATACTCCACTATATCTCTCTTCTGCTGTTAACTCAATATGCTCCACTATAACTCTCTTCTGCTGTTAACTCAATATGCTCCACTATAACTCTCTTCTGCTGTTAACTCAATATACTCCATTATAACGCCCTCAATTGTCCTAATCCTATCCCTACGGTGAAGCATGGTGGTGGCAGCATCATGCTGTTGGGATGTTTTTCAGCGGCAGGGACTGGGAGACTTGTCAGGATAGAGAGAAAGATGAACGGAGTAAAGTACAGAGAGATCCTTGATGAAAACATTCTCCAATAGGGCAACAACCCCAAGCACACAGCCAAGACAACGCAGGAGTGGGTTAGGGACAAGTCTCTGAATGTCCTTGAGTGGCCCAGCCAGAGCCCGGACTTGAATCCGATCAAACATCTCTTTATAGACCTGAAAATAGCTGTGCAAAGGCACAACCTAACAGAACTGCAGAGAAGAATGGGAGAAAGTCCCCAAACACAGGTGTGCCAAGCTTGTAGCATCAAACCCAAAAAGACTCAAGGCTGTAATAGCTGCCAGAGGTGCTTCAACAAAGTACTGAGTAAATGGTCTGAATATTTATGCAATGTGATATTTAAGTTTTACATTTTTTATACATTTGCAAACATTTTTAAAAAGCTGTGGTATTGTGTGTAGAACAATTCTAAAACAATTGAATCAATTTTAGAATAAAGCTATAATGTAAGAAAATATGGAAAAAGTGAAGGGGTCTGAATACTTTCTGAATGCACTGTGCCTTGGCAGCTACATCTGAAACTGGCAAACAGCCTACCCAACATGTCCCCCTGTCACCAGTGAACGTTGCGCCCCTGTGTGTGATTATGTGTGTGTGTGTGTGTGTGCGTGCGTGCGTGCGTGTGTGTGTGTGTGTGTGTGTGGTGAACTCTGCACTAAAGCACTGGTCTGTATAACTCAACTTGTCTTCAAAGTGGAATTATAGACTTGTGGAGAGAAAGACAGAGCTCAAGAGAGAGGAGAGGAGAGGAGAGGAGAGGAGAGGAGAGGAGAGGAGAGGAGAGGAGAGAGGAGAGGAAAGGACAGGAGAGGAGAGGAGAGGAGAGGAGAGGAGAGGAGAGGAGAGGAGAGGAGAGGAGAGGAGAGATAATATCTACCATTGCATTGGTGTGTAGGTGTTGTTACAGCAGAGAGGCTGCTGGTAGTTAGTTTACTCTGTGTGTGCGGCTGTGTGCGGCTGTGTGCGGCTGTGTGCGGCTGTGTGTGTATGGCTGCTGGTAGTTACATTACTCAGGGTAATAGAGAATGTTGTCTTTCGGTGAGCTTAAATCTTTTCTCCAAAGTGACTTCAATTTAGGTATGAGAAAACGTATTGTGTAAAATGTATCTGTGTGGTAACTGAACCCACTCCCTCCCCCCTCCCTAGTAGTTTACTCAGGTAAATGGAGGTGTGGAGGTCTTCTTCACCATGTGGATCATTACTGTAACAGCTCTCTGATAACACTGAAGCTGTAGGAGGAAGATATGTATTGTTGAATATATGGATTTAGGAGGTGTGATAATGTAATAAAATAACAATAATAACATTGTCCGTAATCTAACACTTTTATCTAAAATGACTTACTGTTGTAAAGTTAAGATATACTGATATGAAAAATGTATTCAGCAAATGTAATTTAATGTTTTATTGAGCCCACAACCTACAGTAAACCCTCTCCCACTTACCTTTCTTTGGCTCTCTCCATCCATCTCTTCCCATCCCTCCCATCCCATCCCATCCTTCCCTTCCCTTCCCATCCCTCCCTTCCCATCCCTCCCTTCCCATCCCTCCCATCCCTCCCTCCCCATCCCTCCCTCCCCATCCCTCCCTTCCCATCCTTCCCTTCCCTTCCCATCCCTCCCTTCCCATCCCTCCCATCCCTCCCTCCCCATCCCTCCCTTCCCATCCCTCCCATCCCTCCCTTCCCATCCCTCCCTTCCATTCCTTCCCATCCCTCCCTCCCCATCCCTCCCTCCCCATCCCTCCCTTCCATTCCTTCCAAGTAACTGTAGCCCCAGAGGACATTCTCTCTCCAACATGATGATAAACATGATTTCACAGTGCGTTACCATCATCATCAGTACTCTCCTAAAAGGATTAATCCAAGCTCTGAAACAGACAGACAGACAGACAGACAGACAGACAGACAGACAGACAGACAGACAGACAGACAGACAGACAGACAGACAGACAGACAGACAGACAGACAGACAGACAGACAGACAGACAGACAGACAGACAGACAGACAGATAGATAGATAGATAGATAGATAGATAGATAGATAGATAGATAGATAGATAGATAGATAGATAGATAGATAGATAGATAGATAGATAGATAGATAGATAGATAGATAGATAAACACATTGAGAGGGAGAAGGGGTGCGGGGGTGTAATATCTGGTGCTGTGGGAAATTAAAATTGAAGTTCCTTGGTTCCTTGCCTCTGCTCAGGCACACACACACACACACACACACACACACACACACGTTAATCAGCAGCCCAGAGAGAAATCTAAGACCACATCTACACCCAGTGGAGGAAATCTGATACAACCAGTTCTCTCTTCTCCCTCCTTCTCTTCCTCAATCCCTCTCTCTCTCTTTCTCTCCCTCCATTCCATATCTCTTTCTCTCTCCCTTTCGCTCTCCTTCACTCCCTCTCTTATCTTTGTAAATCCCTCTTTCTCTCTCCTTTCTCCTTCTCTCTCTGACTCTCTCTCCATCTCTCTTCCTCCAGGATAACGATGTGGTTATGATTAAGATAGAATGCAGTTATTTAAAAGGTAAATAGTCAAACTCATCAAGAGAGAATGATACCTCCTTATTCAGTCTCCAGGCAAACATTAAATACGCTTTTGAAATCCTCAAACTCCCATTTCAGAGCGGTGACAAACATAACCTACTCTTACTGCTAGGAAAATAAATCACACTTTCAAGTAAAGACAAATACATGTTCCACTGGGACTTACTGAGGGCTGCAGTCATAATGGACCTTCTCTCTCTCCTACATCTCTCCCTCTCCCTCTCTTTTTCTTCCTGCTCTCCCTCTGCCTCCCTCCCTCCCTCCCCTCCCCTCCCTCCCTCCCTCCCTCCCTCCCTCCCTCCCTCTCCTCCCCCTCTCTCTCTCTGAAACTGTTAGTTTCCATAAGCTATATAGTCCTACTGTCCACCCTGATCCAAGCCCATAGAACAAAAACCAGTAAACGGACATTCCAGTGTGAATGAGTTCGTAGGGCTGCGTTTCGTGCCTTTGGCTGCATCCTAAGTCTCTCTCAACTCGCCCCAGACTGAGACCAGCTGCAGAAAGCTGTCTTTCTCCTCATGCAATCAGGTTGCCTCTCCAGGGTTGGGTAGGTCACTTTTCAAATGTAATCCGTTACAGTTAAGTAATAGTTTCACCTGTCCAAAATTGTAATCAGTAATGTAACTTTTGGATTACACAAACTCCGTAACGTAATCTGATTACTTTTTGGATTAGTTTCCCCTTAAGAGGCATTAGAAGATGAAAAGGATCCATTAAAGGGATTTGGTGTGTCACGATAGTGGTCTCTGATTGGTGGTCATCATTTGGTGTGTCACGATAGTGGTCTCTGATTGGAGGTATTCATTTGGTGTGTCACGATAGCGGTCTCTGACTTGTAGTTAGACTTGCTAAGGTGGAACAAATTTAAATTTGCGCCTTTTTTTCCGCAAAAGTTATTTTTGAATTGAAAAGTAATCCAAGAAGTAATCATATAGTTTTTGAAAAGTATCTGTAATCTGATTACAATATTTTTTATTGTAACATAACTGATTACAGTTTTTTAAAATCAGATTACATGTAATCAGTTACTTCCCAACCCTGCTCTCCATGTAATCCTCCCTATTCCCTTTCCTCTCCACCTTCTCCCCCCTATTTCCTTTCCTCTCCACCTTCTCCTCCTTCCTATTCCCTTTCCTCTCCACCTTCTCCTCCTTCCTATTCCCTTTCCTCTCCACCTTCTCCACCTTCTCCTCCTCCCTATTCCCTTTCCTCTCCACCTTCTCCACCTTCTCCTCCTCCCTATTCCCTTTCCTCTCCACCTTCTCCACCTTCTCCTCCTCCCTATTCCCTTTCCTCTCCACCTTCTCCACCTTCTCCTCCTCCCTATTCCCTTTCCTCTCCACCTTCTCCACCTTCTCCTCCTCCCTATTCCCTTTCCTCTCCACCTTCTCCTCCTCCCTATTCCCTTTCCTCTCCACCTTCTCCTCCTTCCTATTCCCTTTCCTCTCCACCTTCTCCACCTTCTCCTCCTTCCTATTCCCTTTCCTCTCCACCTTC
Source organism: Salmo trutta (assembly GCF_901001165.1). Classification (NCBI taxonomy): domain Eukaryota; kingdom Metazoa; phylum Chordata; class Actinopteri; order Salmoniformes; family Salmonidae; genus Salmo; species Salmo trutta. The sequence goes on along the minus strand of NC_042959.1, from coordinate 10,173,447 downwards.
TCCTCCTCCCTATTCCCTTTCCTCTCCACCTTCTCCTCCTTCCTATTCCCTTTCCTCTCCACCTTCTCCACCTTCTCCTCCTCCCTATTCCCTTTCCTCTCCACCTTCTCCAGACCATCTCCCCAGTCCTCTCTCCCCTCTCATCTCCTCTTCCTCCCATTTTTCCCAACTCTCTACACCTGCCCATCTTCCAGTCCTTTCCTTCTCTTCCTTCCCTCTCCACCTCTGTCTTTCCCTCTCCATCTCCTCTCTCCTCCTCCTCTTCCCTCCATCCAGACCATTTCACAGGCCTCTTTATGCTGCAGCTAAAAGCAGCTCATGTTCAAACACTCCTTTAAACCACATACACACTCTCTCTCTCTCTTTCTCTCTCCTGGGATATCCTCCTTTAAACCCACAGTGAGATGAGAGGGGCTGTCTGGTGAAATAGTAATAGTCTGTTAATTGGTTGTTAATGGACTGGGTTGTGGTAATAGTCCCAATAGTCGCCTGTTTATTACCATTACACAGACCTGTGAGCCCTGGCCATAGTGTAAGGTTACACCTCTACAACTGGCTGATTGCTTTCCGCTCACAGTAAACCAAGATCAGCGTCCCAAATGGCACCCTATTACATTTACATTTACATTTAAGTCATTTAGCAGACGCTCTTATCCAGAGCGACTTACAAATTGGTGCATTCACCTTATGATATCCAGTGGAACAACCACTTTACAATAGTGCATCTAAATCTTTAAGGGGGGGGGGGTTAGAAGGATTACTTTATCCTATCCCAGGTATTCCTTAAAGAGGTGGGGTTTCACTATAAAGTGCACTATATAGGGAATAGGGTGCTGTTTTGGACGCACCCAATATATTGTGTTAATCGGAGGGTAGATGTTAATCTCATTATTGTTTTATGTGCTGCTGCTTTGGTTTATAATTGTCATTTTCTAGCCCCAAATCAAGTGCTCTAAGTGTCGACCACATTGTCTAGATTATTCCCCTAACCCCTAATAAAGTCACCCAACATCAATGTGAAAGACTGGTGGAGAGCATGCCAAGACGCATGAAAACTGGGATTGAAAATCAGGGTTATTCCACCAAATATTGATTTCTGAACTCTTCCTAAGTTAAAACATTAGCATTGTGTTGTTTAAAAATGAATATGAACTTGTTTTCTTTGCGTTATTCGAGGTTTGACAACACTGCATCTTTTTTTGTTATTTTGACCAGTTTTCATTTTCCGCAAATAAATGCTCTAAATGACAATATTTTTATTTGGAATTTGGGAGAAATGTTGTCAGTAGTTTATAGAATAAAACAAAAATGTTCATTTTACTCAAACACATACCTATAAATAGTAAAACCAGGGAAACTTATAATTTTGCAGTGGTCTCTTAATTATTTCCAGAGCTGTATATAAAAGTACACTACATGGCTAGAAGTATGTGGACACCTGCTCGTCGAACATCTCATTCCAAAATCATGGGCGTTAATATGAAGTTGGTCCACCCCTTTGCTGCTATAACAGCCTCCACTCTTCTGGGAAGACTTTCCACTAGATGTTGGAACATTGCTGTGGGGACTTGCTTCCATTCAGCCACAAGAGCATTAGTGAGGTCGGGCACTGATGTTGGGCGATTAGGCCTGGCTTGCAGTTGGTGTTCCAATTAATCCTAAAGGTGTTCGATGGGGTTGAGGTCAGGGCTCTGTGCAGGCCAGTCAAGTTCTTCCACACCCATCTCAACAAACCATTTCTTAGTTCATTGTCATACTGAAACAGGAAAGGGCCACAGCATTGTCTAGAATGTCAAATCAAATCAAATCTTATTTGTCACATGACCCAAATACAACAGGTGTAGACCTTACAGTGAAATGCTTACTTACAAGCCCTTAACCAACAATGCAGTTTTAAGAAATAAAAATAGATAAGTACATTTTTTTTATGACAAATAATTTAAGAACAGCAGTAAAATAACAGTAGCAAGGCTATATACAGGGGGTAACGGTACAGAGTCAATGTGCGGGGGCACCGGTTAGTAGAGGTAATTGAGGTAATATGTACATGTAGGTAGAGTTAAAGTGACTATGCATAGATAATTAACAGAGAGTAGCAGCAGCGTAACAGAGGGAGGGGTGCAAATAGTCTGGGTAGCCATTTGATTAGATATTCAGAGTCTTATGAGTCTTATGGCTTGGGGGTAGAAGCTGTTAAGAAGCCTTTTGGACCTAGACTTAGCGCTCCAGTACTGCTCCAGTACTGCTCTGACACCGCCTAGTATAGAGGACCTGGATGGCAGGAAGCTTGGCCCAGTGATGTACTGGGCCATACGCACTCTCGGCTGTAGTGCCTGGCGGTCAGAGGCCGAGCAATTGCCATACCAGCTAGTGATGCAGCCAGTCAGGATGCTCTCAGTAGTGCAGCTGTAGAACTTTTTGTAGAATTTTTTGAGGATCTGAGGACACATGCCAAATCTTTTCAGTCTCCTGAGGGGGAATAGGCTTTGTTGTGCCCTCTTCACAACTGTCTTGGTCTATTTGGACCATGGTAGTTTGTTGGTGATGTGGACATCAAAGAACTTAAAGCTCTCAACCTTCTCCACTACAGCCCCATCGATGAGAATGGGGGAGTGCTCTGTCCTCCTTTTCCTGTAGTCCACAATCATCTCCTTTGTCTTGATCACGTTGAGGGAGAGACTGTTATTCTGGCACCACACAGTCAGGTCTATGACCTCCTCCCTACAGGCTGTCTCATATTGTCGGTGATCAGGCCTACCACTGTTGTGTCGTCAGCAAACTTAATGATGGTGTTGGAGTCCTGCCTGGCCATGCAGTCATGAGTGAACAGGGAGTACAGGAGGGGACTGAGCACGCACCCATAAGGGGCCCCCGTGTTGAGGATCAGCGTGGCAGATGTGTTGTTATCTACCCTTACCACCTGGGGACGGCCCGTCAAGAAGTCCAGGATCCAGTTGCAGAGGGGGGTAAATAGTCCCAGGGCCCTTAGCTTTGTGATGAGCTTTTAGGGTACTTGTATGCTATAGGGTTAAGATTTCCCTTCACTGGAACTAAGGGGTCTAGCCCGAACCATGAAAAACAGCCCCAGACCATTATTCCTCCTTCACCAAACTTTACAGTTGGGGTAGGTAGTGTTCTCCTGGCATCCGCCAAACCCAGATTAGTTTGTCAGACTGCTACGTAGATGGTGAAGCGTGATTCATCACTCCAGAGAATGCGTTTCCACTGCTCCAGAGTCCAATGGCGCCGAGCTTTACACTGTCACGATCGTCATAAAGGTGCAACGTGAGTTGAGTTCCACATCTTTATTTAAAGTGAAACTTCAAAAAACAATAAAGAAACAACGAAACGTGAAAGCCGTGGTGCAACATGCACACACACAAAACAATATCCCACAAACACAGGTGGGAAAAAGGGCTACCTAAATATGATCCCCAATTAGAGGCAACGATTAGCTGTCTCTAATTGGGAACCATACAATCCACCAACATAGAAATACAAACGCTAGAAACCCCCCTAGTCACGCTCTGACCTATACACCATAGAGAACCCAGAGGGCTCTCTATCTTTAGGGCATGACAGTACCCCCTCCAAAGGTGCGGACTCCGACCGCAAAAACCTGAACCTTTTTCATGGTTCGGGCTAGGCTCCTTAATTCCAGTGAAGGGAAATCTTAGCGCTATGGAATAAAATGCCATTCTATACAATTCTGTGCCTCTAACATTGTGGCAACAGTTGGGGAAGGCACTTTCCTGTTTCAGAATGACAATGCCCCCTTTCACAAAGGTGAGGTCCATACAGAAATGCTTTGTCAAGAATGGTGTGGAAGAACTTGACTGGCCTGCACAGAGCCGTGACCTCAACCCCATCGAACACCTTTGGGATGAATTGGAACGCCAACTTAGAGCCAGGCCTAATCGCCCAGCATCAGTGCCCGACCTCACAAATGCTCTTGTGGCTGAATGGAAGCAAGTCCCCACGGCAATGTTCCAACATCTAGAGGAAAGTCTTCCCAGAAGAGTGGAGGAAGTTATAGCAGCAAAGGGGGGACCAACTCCATATTAATGCCCATGATTTTAGAATGAGATGTTCGACGATCAGGTGTCCACATACTTTTGGTCATGTAGTGTATGACCAGTCAGAACGACTCCTTGGACATTGATTCTGTTTCTACTGCATGTTCTCCTCTGGTGAGCATTGGGTTTAAGTGTTCATATGTATATAAATATATATCCAATAGGAATGTAAAAGACTAGAGTTATTTGTGACTATGATGTTTGTCTCTACTCTCCAGTACGTCCACTACAGTGGAAATGTAATATTGATGTACAAATGGCTGGGAGACCACACACACACACAAATCAAATGGAATCACAACTAAAAGTTCAACTGTCGACGTCAACACATCTATTTTTGATCATTTCAACTGTACGAGATGCCAGTCCTTTTAAAGTCAAACCACAAGGGCAATGTTGCAAATAATATATTTAGAGATAAGTGATATTTCAGCGCTCGATCACTCTCAGTTCTGCGTCATTTATGAGGAGACAAATAGTTGTTGAGAGTTGGTTAGAGCACGAACTGTGTGTGTGTGTGTGTGTGTGTGTGTGTGTGTGTGTGTGTGTGTGTGTGTGTGTGTGTGTGTGTGTGTGTGTGTGTGTGTGTGTGTGCTTAACATGGCCGCAGTGCAGGATATTACTCTGACAGAGCTGGGCTTTTTACAGTGGGGGTCTTTTGGACATCCAATCCAACGAACTAAAATAGACTAGTGGCTTTCAGTCAGAGTAATGTCACTCCTCGCTGTGGAGTGATGTACTAAAACATTTCACTAACAGAAAGAAGAATGTTTTTCATTTTTCATACAACCAGAGAGACTAGATGGACTGTTAAAAACCCACAGGAATCAGAGCGATTCGATGTGACATTGGTTCTGGTTTAGACTGGTCGGAGGGTCCGTCCCAAATTACACCCTATTCATGATATTGTGTACTACTTTAACCAGAGGCCTGGTCAAAAGTAGTGCACTATGTAGGGGTTAGGGTAAGTAGTGCACTATAAAGGGTGCCATTTGGGACAAAGCCACAGACTTGTAGACAGTGGCTGTTTTGAACGAGACTATTTAGGTCCCGTTCCAATCTCCGTACTACTATACCACCTAGTTTAGAGTACATTGAAATGCTTCATACTAAGTGTGGTACCAGTGTGGACATTGGAATATAGAGCCTAGGGCTTGAGCCTGCCCTAAACCATATTCTTATCCAGGATTTCAACAGAAAACATTGAGGGCAAGAGGTTGTTGAGGCATGTTCGTACATGAAAAATGTTATGAGATCAGAAAATACAGTTTCATTATACGCCCATGATGATTTATGTATTTTCATGATGATTCCAGCATGTAGATCTAATGCGGTTGGTATCAATGTGGCAGACTGTCAGTCGCATTGCCAGCTGGTCTTCATTTGCTGGTTGTTGCAGTAACACTACAATCCACTAGATGGCTGTAGTTGATCACTGAAGTGCTCTGCTCAGACAAGCTGTTGTTAATTATGTCGCTGTGGGCTTTTATCGGGCTGAGAAGTAAAAACTACAAGACCCATAAACAGATTATCACTGGGGCCTGTTCAGGTTGCAACATTTTTGTTTATTTAACTACGCAAGTCAGTTAAGAACAAATTCTTATTTACAATGACGGACTAGGAACAGGGGGTTAACTGCCGTGTTCAGGGGCAGGACGACATATTTATCTTGCAACCTTTCGGTTACTGGCCCAACGCTCTAACCACTAGGCTACCTGCCTCCCCATTCGTTGTTTTTTTGTTGTTGACAGAATGAGATAGAAATGTATTGTGGTGAACAGATGATGGTTTCTCAGGTAAAATAGGGAATTGTGTTGCTTCCTTTCTATCTGTAACGTTGTGAACATATTTTTTATTTTATTTAACCATATCACATCACTGAATAGAACGCACCTTTTGGAATCAGGCCACTGACTTATTAGTGAGGTAAGGTATTTATTTGGTAAGTAGAAATGTGAACTCGGATAGGATAAAGTATTGATGAAGCTCAATACTTCAACAGATAGTAACACCTTACCTGAATGAGAAATATAGGCTTTTCATGGAAAATGACTGGGATTGAGTCAGAAATTGGCACCCTATATAGTGCAGGACATTTGGCCAGAGCCCTATGTGCCCGACTCAAAAATCTAATCAAATTGTGTTGGTCACGTACACATATTTAGCAGATGTTATTGTGGGTGTAGCGAAATGCTGAGTTTTTAGCTCCAACAGTGCAATAATATCTAACCATTCACAATACAAACAAATTTAAAGTAAAAGAATGGAATTAAGAAATATATAAATATCAGGATGAGCAATCTTGGAGTGGCATTGACAAGAATACAGTAAATACATATGAAATTAGTAAAGCAGTATGTAAACATTATTAAAGTGACCAGTGATTCCATGTCTACAGGGCAGCAGCCTCTAAGGTACAGGTTTGAGGTTTAACCGGGTGGTAGCTGGCTAGTGATGGATATTTAACAGTCTGATGGCCTTGAAATAGAAGCTGTTTTTCAGTCTCTCAGTCCCAGCTTTGATGCACCTGTACTGACCTCGCCTTCTGGATGGTAGCGGGGTGAACAGGCTGTGGCTCGGGTGGTTGATGTCCTTGATGATATCTTCGGCCTTCCTGTGACATCGGGTGCTGTCGGTGTCCTGGAGGGCAGGAAGTGTACCCCCGGTGATGCGTTGTGCAGATCGCACCACCCTCTGGAGAGCCCTGCGGTTGCGGACGGTGCAGTTGCCGTACCAGGCGGGGATACAGTCCGACTGGATGCTCTCAATTGTGCATCTGTAGAAGTTTGTGAGGGTCTTAGGGGCCAAGCTGAATTTCTTCAGCATCCTGAGGTTGAAGAGGTGCTGTTGCGGCCTTCTTCACCACACTGTCTGTGTGGGTGGACCATTTCAGAATGGCGGTGATGTGTACGCTGAGGTACTTGAAGCTTTTCACCTTCTCCACTGCGGTCGATGTGGATAGGGGCGTGCTGTCTCTGCCGTTTCCTGTAGTACTCTATAAGTTATACGGTTCTATTTTGGACACACGCTGGATGCCTGATTCCCTCTGGACACGCCATGTATGCCTGATTCCCTCTGGACACACTCTGTATGCCTGATTCCCTCTGGACACACTCTGTATGCCTGATTCCCTCTGGACACACTCTGTATGCCTGATTCCCTCTGGACACACCATGTATGCCTGATTCCCTCTGGACACACCCTGTATGCCTGATTCCCTCTGGACACACCATGGAAAACACTAAATAAAGAAAGGGACCCCAGTGAAGTGGAATATAGATAGTTTTATTTGTTCGTTTTAGATCAAATTTGAAAGAAGTCTGATTTGTTTTTGTAGAATATGCAACATATAATCCATTCCATATTTACAGAAGTCATGTACACTTTGTGCTTGATATGGTGTTATATACAAAGGTCAAATGAACAGCTATAGGCACCTCTTTGTCTGTGTCTATAGAGTATGAATAATGTGTAATTCAGAATTATGTCTTATTTTGACATTGTGTAATGTACTACTACATTTTGCTGAAACTATGAAAGAGCAAATAATGGGTAAACTGAAAAGTAAAAGAGAAAAACAACAATCTGAGATGTACATTCAGGATCAAACCCCAGCTTGAGATCAGGGGATCCAACGTAATCAATGGCATACATCCTGGTGACTGTCAGTGAAGTGAAGGATAGTGAACAATACAGAATGATATTCAGTTTGGATTCCAGGCTAGTGACTAGCAGCGCAAAGGAAGAGTATGTGCGGGACCCAGGGGAGACCAACTGCCACCTCTCATTGAAGCCAGGCTGTTTTTTTCAAGAAAGCAGGATCCCCGTTATAGTAAAGGTTGCCATATAGTAAATGGCAAACCTCAGGTCAATATTCAAAGAAAGAAAAAAAAAAACTTTTGAAGACAATCATGTTACAGATAATTGCTTCTATTACAACAGATGTATGTCCTTGAACCGATTATTTTTTTTAAATCACACATTGAAGTTATATGGATAATTTAGTTGCTATGGCAGCCTGCAGTACCCCGGTCGGCTATCATTTCCACTTGAGATATTCAATGAGAGGGGCAGCACTGAGCTAGCCTGCAAAATCACTTCCTGGAGTAGCTCAAACTGTGCATGTTATGTCTACATAAATCTCCCTCGTGAGATGCCATCTTAGCATGCTAAAACCGACTTGATGTGATGTCATCAATGGCTTTGTGTCTAATTATGTACAGTAAATTGTTGGGTGTCTAACAAGGTTATAGTTATAGTTTTAACCTCCAAGGTGTTTTGTGATATATTGAACCAGGGCTAGGTTTACCCCCACCTCGCGGGTAAAACATTTCAGTGGTCCCCCTCTTGACGGCAAAAAATAAATAAAAAAACATTTTCTGCAATTCTACACATTTTGACACGGGGCGGAGAAAAAATGCTGTGGTTTTAAAGCATATATTCCTGAAATTCTACACATTTTGACATGGGGCAGAGAGAAAATGCTGTGGTTTTAAAGCATATATTCCTGAAATTCTACACATTTTGCCATGGAGGAGAGAAAATGTTGTGGTTTTAAAGCACATGTTCTGCAATTCTACACATTTTACCATGGGGCGGAGAGAAAATGTTGTGGTTTTAAAGCACATGTTCTGCAATTCTACACATTTTGCCATGAGGTGGAGAGAAAATGTGGTTTTAAAGCACATTTCCTGAAATTCTACACATTTTACCATGGGGCGGAGAGAAAATGTTCTGGTTTTAAAGCACATTTCCTGAAATTCTACACATTTTGCCATGGAGGAGAGAAAATGTTGTGGTTTTAAAGCACATGTTCTGCAATTCTAAACATTTTGCCATTGGGTGGACAGAACATGTTCTGGTTTTACAGCACATTTTCTGTAATTATATTCATTTTGCAACGGGGTGGAGAGAAAATCTTGCTGTTTTAAAGCCAATTTTCTACAATTCTACACATTTTGCCAGGACTTATGCCATGTTCATATGATATCTGAGTGAGAGAGACTGACAAAATCAATGGGGGACCCTGATTTGAATGTCTAGCAGATTGTTTTGTTATTGTCTGTCCGTCCCTCTTTTAGGATGAATTGTAATGGGATGACCCTCTAGCAAGGTGCATTGTGATAGGATGACCCTCTAGCAAGGTGCATTGTGATAGGATGACCCTCTAGCAAGGTGCATTGTGATAGGAAGACCCTCTAGCAAGGTGCATTGTGAAAGAGGATTGGCTGAACCATGCCTGTGAGCATCTTGGGCACGTGAACGCTGACGATCTCAGAGATCATCTCTGGATAGCTGACTCTGGTGGGCAGAGACTGGGCCTGGATAAACAGATCATAGGTGAACTGGTGCAGCTTCCTCACAATCTGAGAGAAAGAAAGAGAGAGAGAAAGAGGGTGGGTGGGTGGAGAACAAGGGGGGGGTCAACTTTCAGTACCACCAAAGCAAGGGGGGTTGATCAGGTCAGGGGTCAGAAGTTAGGGATAGTAGATCTATATTACAGAGTATAAGTAGTTCAGTAGCTGTGTTAGCTGGAACAGGTGTTGGTTAGGGGTTAGGGGTCAGGGTTAGTGTATATTACTGGGTGTAGGTAGTTCAGTAGCTGTGTTAGCTGGAACAGGTGTTGGTTAGGGGTTAGGGGTCAGGGTTAGTGTATATTACTGGGTGTAGGTAGTTCAGTAGCTGTGTTAGCTGGAACAGGTGTTGGTTAGGGGTTAGGGGTCAGAGTTAGTGTATATTACTGGGTGTAGGTAGTCCAGGAGCTGTGTTAGCTGGAACAGGTGTTGGTTAGGGGTTAGGGGTCAGGGTATATTACAGAGTATAAGTAGTTCAGTAGCTGTGTTAGTTGGAATAGGTGTTGGTTAGGGGTTAGGGGTCAGGGTTAGTGTATATTACTGGATGTAGGTAGTCCAGTAGCTGTGTTAGCTGGAACAGGCGTTGTGTGTGGTGTTTTTCTCCATGGTAGCTGGCCAGACGATCCAGCTCCTTGATGTAAGAGATCCTCAGTTCGTCAAAACACTTCTGATTCCTCAGACCCTCCACAGGGACTAACAGACACAAAGAAATAAGCAGATATTGAACCAGATAATGATACAGTCACTTGGTGTCAGTGTGTCAGTGATGTGACTCACTGATGCTGAAGAGGAGCAGAGCCTTCATACAGAGGAACTCGTCCTGGGTGACTCTGAGCATACAGAACCTCTGGGACAGCAGACGGAACTGGACACAGTGTTCATACATACTGGACACACGCATCCTCTGACTGGGGGGGGTCAGGTGGAGAGAGAGACAGACAGAGAGAAAGCGAGGCAGATAGGTGAGAGAGAAAGGGTGAGAAGGTGTGAGAGAGGGTGAGAAAGTGAGAAAGAGAGAAAGTGAGAAAGAGAGGGAGGAGAGAGAGGGTCAGTATAATGTTTATTCTTAATTTAGGATTGTTTCTTTCCCTTGTTTATTTCCTTTTTATTTATTGTCCAGAGAAAGAGATTTATCAATATTGTATTCAGCAAGACAATAGTTGTACTCACTCGTTGAAGATGAGGTCAGGAGCGAAGTAGAGCTCTCTAGCATCTGTGTTAGTGTAAGACCTCCAGCCCAGAGCGAACACCATCAACCCCAGCCATGAAGACTGGATCACTGACATCTGGTCTTCTACATGCAGCTCTCTGAAACCTACACAGAGAGAACACCATCAACCCCAGCCATGAAGACTGGATCACTGACATCTGGTCTTCTACATGCAGCTCTCTGAAACCTACACAGAGAGAACACCATCAACCCCAGCCATGAAGACTGGATCACTGACATCTGGTCTTCTACATGCAGCTCTCTGAAACCTACACAGAGAGAACACCATCAACCCCAGCCATGAAGACTGGATCACTGACATCTGGTCTTCTACATGCAGCTCTCTGAAACCTACACAGAGAGAACACCATCAACCCCAGCCATGAAGACTGGATCACTGACATCTGGTCTTCTACATGCAGCTCTCTGAAACCTACACAGAGAGAACACCATCAACCCCAGCCATGAAGACTGGATCACTGACATCTGGTCTACATGCAGCTCTCTGAAACCTACACAGAGAGAACACCATCAACCCCAGCCATGAAGACTGGATCACTGACATCTGGTCTTCTACATGCAGCTCTCTGAAACCTACACAGAGAGAACACCATCAACCCCAGCCATGAAGACTGGATCACTGACATCTGGTCTACATGCAGCTCTCTGAAACCTACACAGAGAGAACACCATCAACCCCAGCCATGAAGACTGGATCACTGACATCTGGTCTTCTACATGCAGCTCTCTGAAACCTACACAGAGAGAACACCATCAACCCCAGCCATGAAGACTGGATCACTGACATCTGGTCTACATGCAGCTCTCTGAAACCTACACAGAGAGAACACCATCAACCCCAGCCATGAAGACTGGATCACTGACATCTGGTCTTCTACATGCAGCTCTCTGAAACCTACACAGAGAGAACACCATCAACCCCAGCCATGAAGACTGGATCACTGACATCTGGTCTACATGCAGCTCTCTGAAACCTACACAGTACAGGGAGAATAAAATACGTTATGTCCCTCTGGTGGGAAGGACATAGAAAACTAGAACCGAAGCTACAGCACTGGTATCAGTCATACACAGACCAGCTCTGTCTCCCAGCTCTCTCTATCACACCTGGGGTAGTGGGTTGGTACCATGTAGTGGTTAGGTAACAGTAGAATACAGGAAGAGTGGTTTACCTGGCATGGCTTTAGCCCAGTTCACCACAGACACCAGTTGTCTCTCTCCCAGCTCGTTGAGGCTGGACAGAAGGGAGGTGAAACAGTCTGGCTGGGAGGTGTCATGGCCTGCGTTGACCATTCCTGGCTCGATGGAACTCAGGACGTTGAGGAGGGAGGGGCGTAGGCTGGGGGAGGGGCCAAGAGTGGGAGCCTGCGGAGCAGCACAGCCTGCAGAGAGGGATATGAGATGAGATGAGTTGAGACAAGAGATATGTGACAAAATTAGACAAGTTGAGACTGAATATGTGCTGCCTTTCATCCAGGGTTGGTCGTAAATTCTGAATTGAGTTGTAACTGCTTTCTTTGTTAGGGCTCATTTGAAAAAATTACATTCTGGTTAAGAAAAATATTTCACATACAATAATATTGATCCTCACATTGAGCCTGTGGGGAAATGGTGGCTAACTGTCGTCCCCCAGTCCTCTCTCCAGTCCTCTCTCCAGTCCTCTCTCCAGTCCTCTCTCCTTCCCTCTCTCCAGTCCTCTCTCCAGACCTCTCTCTGCCAGGTGCCTGTGTTCCCCCCTCCACTACTCCTTTCAGTGGGCCAGCTCCCCTCAGCTTCCTGCCTGAAATGCACCACACACAGAAGTAGGACAGAGAGAAAGGCCCCATTACCACTAGGAGATATGAAGGAGTCTGAGGAGTGGGGTAGAGAAAGAGAATGCTACTTTTCCATTCACATTACATCCTTGCCTTAACCTTTCATTGTGGCTGACCATGTGACATTCTTGGTCTGCAGCTCAAATTGACTGTAAATATCACAGTAGCCACTAGCCAGTAAACACAAACTATTTAACAATGACAAACTTTTCTTTTAAAACATTTTACACTCTTGAATAATACAACCAAACCATATTACACTCTTGAATAAGGCAAAAATTCACAAGCATGTACATGCAGACAATTAAAAAGGTTGATTTTCTCATCTGTAGGCTACACTATAAAAAGGCAGAGAGTTGAGTTGCTTTTGTAACAGCATGTCTTCATCAAGTAAAGTTAGCCTAACAAAAATGAACGATTAATGCTCTCATTCTAATATAAAAGTACAAAAGGACTACCTTAACAACAAACCTGGCTTAATTTTTTATCAATATCATGCAAATCAGTACATGTGGTAAAAGCTAATTGTGACTGAAAACATGGTTCAAGTGAATTCACTGCAACAAGTTTTATATGGAAGTCCATACCTGCCACCAATAAATAAAAGAAACATGCCTCGTGATTTATCAACCTGCACAATTAGTCTGTGCTTCAATCTGATCAACTGTAGCCTACTGATAACACCCACAGCTGCAGATGGGGGATTGTCATGAAACCATTTTTAAACATGTCTATAGCAAATTGAGTTGAAAAAAAAACATGATGCATCTGTAAAATCAACTATCATTTTTGGGACTAAGATGTCTAGTTTTTCGCAAAGTGTCTTATTATAAATACATTTTACATTTATGCCTGAATTTTGCACATTTTCACACCAGATTTTCATTGCCGAAATGAGTCCGGATTACATTTCTCGGGTCATTTTATAAAATGTTACTTTAGAAACACCTAACTGATTTAAATAAAACACAAAATATGTTGCTGCAGTTTGACCATAAAAATGGTATACTAGTTGAATTTTACATGAAACTATATTTATCACGTACAAATAGTGTCTGTGGACATGCGTCTCATTACCATAACACTTGTTAAAGTTCCTGTAAAAACTCCAATCAGTTTTTAAATAAAGTTTTATTCACCAATGATGCCTCATCTAGAGGAGAAGAAGCTAATGTATTTGTGTATATGCCTTCAGAATGAGGTTCTTTTTCTCAAACACCCCCTTTACCCCCACTTGGCCTTCTCATTACTAAAATGTTTAAAAAGCTCAAATTGGGAGAAAGACTGATTAAATGTTATCATTTTATAATTAAATGTTTTATTTTTATTTTCAGTGTTGTTTTTAACTCAGGCATTTTCATTAGGAGTTATGTAAATATTAGCAATTGATTTGTTTATAACTTTTTTGGATTGTTGCTGTAATGAGAATTTTGTGGAAATTGTGGTAAAATACATATCTGATAAAAAAAAACAATAATATTTATGAAATAGATAAGTACAGATCCAGATAGCCTAGAGAAGCCTATTGTCTCTGATCCCATCTGGGGAAACTGGCCTAAACTATTTATAGCCTAAAATTGGCCAAATTATTTGTGTTCTGACAAAATGTGACTGTGATCAGATTTGGTTTATATTCACACTTCAGGTGGCTAGGCTACCTAGGCCTTTTTAATCGAAAATGATTGGCTGGAATTAATCGATCAACACAATAGTGATGACATACAGTATGAGTATCTTTTTAATTACAGATTCAAAGCCCTAAACCTGCAATCCTGCATACAGCCAGCTCAGCCAAGTTAGTCTTTGTCCATTCGCAGCCTGTGTAAAGTGTTTTTAATGTTTCCACGCTCCCTAGGGCAAGGAGTTTTTCCAGGATTTTAGAAAAAACCTTATGACCTGATATTTAAAAAAAAATGTACTGCTAATTTATGACTATGTCATATGCTAGAACTACGCTGGAACTAGGGCCCGGAGTTGGTCCATTCTGTTGATCTACATGCTTGCACGTGGGTGGAGTGGGATTTAAAGAATATCTGATTAATAATACAAAATATATACCTGGCAAATAGTCTTATACTTGCCGGTGTAACCTAAAACAGTATCCCAGTTTGATATGCTGCTTGTGTATTCATTCCCCTATCAGCTAAAAATAGAACGTCATGTTTTGGTCACGGAGAAGACAGCTAGATGATTAGCTAACGTTAGTTGGCTACAGCAGTTTCTACCATTTCATAATAGCCTGTAATCACTAGTTATTACTTCTAAACAAAATGCAATTTTGTGTGGATTCTATTAAGGTTAAATGTTGTTTGGTTTACTGTTTGAACAGTAGTTGAGATTATATTTGGTTGTCAATGCAAAATAGGCTTCTTTGATGCATAGCCTATACTGTTGATCAGATGAAGGAACCAAGCATCCTTCATTGCCTACACAACACTGCCCCCACCGCTACGGAAGAGATGATGCAGCGCGTTACAGGTCTCGTGTGGCACAGGAGTTACATGCGGACCAGACCGGACACGTCACGTTTGCGAGCTTCGCAAAATACATTTAGAAATCCATGTTATTCAATTATTGCACCTACACTGCTCGTGCGCACCAACGAGCGTCTGCGATGCCAAGGGCTAAAATAGAAGTCATTCCTATTTCTGACGCAGGTCGTGCTGCAAGTCCTGCCTCTCCCATATTTTAACCTGCGTGTCGTGATCGCGTTTGGTGTAGGGGGACAAAATATATGTATGCACGATAGCGCAGGCGCGCAGCCGGTTTGGGGTCTGTGTGAGTGTACAAAACATTGGGGACACCTGTTCTTTCCATGACATAGACTGACCAGGTGTATCCAGAGCTGTGTTTGAAAACTCATACTAACCACACTAATGGTACTATTTGTGACAAATTGAGTATGTAGTATGCTTACTGGTCATAGTATGGGTATAGTTAGTATGCCAAAAGTTCCCAGATGTCGTACTACATTCGCCAAAATAAGAAGTATACAACCAGTTCACGTGCTTTTTATAGCCCATAATGCAATTCATCAGGAAATGGGCGTGGCGTAGGAGTAGGGTTGATCCAAGCGTTCTGACCTCAGATTAAGCACCCAAGCTAACTGGATAACGTTGGCTAGCTTGCTAGCTACTTCCAGACACAGATGAGAGAACAGCTGACTCTGACCATTTTACTCTCCCTAGCAGAGCTGGTTAGGCTGTCTTTATGTTATCCAGAGCGCTGTTGACTAACTGTGCTGCTGGCAACAATTTAATTACGCTTTTTTGCTGACGTTTTGTAAAATATTTTTTATTTAACTAGGCAAGTCAGTTAAGAACAAATTCTTATTTACAATGACGGCCTACTCTGGCCAAACCCGGACGACGCTGGGCCAATTGTTTACTGACACCGGCCATATTAAACGGGTGTTGTGTTCGTAAATTTGTCAGTTATTCCGTGCTCTGGCACACTCAGACGAGAGTGCTCTGAAATCGGAGTAGATAACCACAGTGGCTTTATGAACACAATCTATTGACTTGATTATTCAGGTCATTCTTAGCTTAGCTAAGTGGTATAGTGGTTGTGTGTTCTTAATGGGCATTGTTAATGAAGTCATAAGCAGTGGCTCAGCCTTCCCTGTGGCTCAGTTGGTAGAGCATGGTGTTTGCAACGCCAGGGTTGTGGGTTCGTATTCCCACGGGGGGCCAGTACAAAAAATGCATGAAATGAAATGTATGCATTCACTACTGTAAGTCGCTCTGGATAAGAGCGTCTGCTAAAAAATGACTAAAAATTACTAAAGTACTTAAGTAAAAATACTTTAAAATACTACTTAAATCGTTTTTTGGAGTATCTGTACTTTACTTAACTATTTGTATTTTTGACAACGTTTACTTTTACTTCACTACATTCCTAAAGAAAGTTATGTATTTTTTACTCCATACATTTTCCCTGACACCCAAAAGTACTCGTTACATTTTGAATGCTTGGAAAATGGTCCAATTCGCACAAGAGAACATCCCTGGTCATCCCTACTGCCTCTGATCTGGCGGACTCACTAAACACAAATGCTTTATGTTTCAATTATGTCTGAGTGTTGGAGTGTGACTCTGGCAATCCTTAATAAATTTTGCCGTTTGGTTTGCTTAATATAAGGAATGTTTTATTATTCTTTTGATACTTAAGTATATTTTAGCAACTACATTTACTTTTGATACTTAAGTATATTTAAAACCAAATACAATTAGACTTTCTCAAGTAGTATTTTACTGGGTGACTTTCACTTTTACTTGAGTCATTTTCTATTAAGGTATCTTTACTTTTACTCAAGTAGGAGAATTTAGTATTTTTTCCACCACTGGTTATAAGATGTCTAGTTAGTAATTTGTTATGCTAACAAGCTTGCAAGAAGTTGCATAGCAACAGCATCAACTTCCGGTAGACAAGCGAAGGGCTTGCTCGCTCAACTGAAAGGATACCGTTAGTTTACGGTGTACTAAAATGAACTAATAGTATGTAGTATACAATGGCAAGAAAAAGTATGTGAACCTTTTGGAATTACCTGGATTTCTGCATAAGACAAGAGACACACATAGTGTGCTTAAAATAATAAGACACAAATTACTGTATTTTTCTTGTCTATATTGAATACATCATTTAAACATTCACAGTGTAGGTTGGGAAAAGCATGTGAACCCCTAGGCTAATGACTTCTCCAAAAGCTAATTGGAGTCAGGAGTCAACTAACCTGGAGTACAATCAATGAGATGAGATTGGAGATGTTGGTTAGAGCTGCCGTGCCCTATAAAAAACAATCACAAAAATTGAGTTTGCTATTCACAAGAAGCAGTGCCTGATGCCTCGAACAAAAGAGATCTCAGAAGACCTAAGATTAAGAATTGTTGACTTGCATAAAGCTGGAAAGGGTTACAAAAGTATCTCTAAAAGCCTTGATGTTCATTCTACACCTGCATTGCTTGCTGTTTGGGGTTTTAGGCTGGGTTTCTGTACAGCACTTTGAGATATCAGCTGATCTAAGAAGGGCTTTATAAATAAATTAGATTTTTTTTTTATCAGTCCACGGTAAGACAAATTGTCTATAAATGGAGAAAGTTCAGCAATGTTGCCACTCTCCAAAGGTGGCAGTCCTGCAAAGATGAGTGCAAGAGCACAGCGCAGAATGCTCAATGAAGTTAAGAAGAATCCTAGAGTGTCAGCTAAAGACTTACAGAAATCTCTGGAACATGCTAACATCTCTGTTGACAAGTCTATGATACTTAAAACACTAAACAAGAATGGTGTTCATGGGAGGACACCATGGAAGAAGCCACTGCTGTCCAAAAAAAACATTGCTGCATGTCTGAAGTTTGCAAAAGTGCACCTGGATGTTCCACAGCACTACTGTAAAAATATTCTGTGGACAGATGAAACTACAGTTGATTTGTTTGGAAGGAACACACAACACTATGTATGGAGAAAAAAAGGCACAGCACACGAACATCAAAACCTCATCCCAACTGTACAGTATTGTAGAGGTAGCATCATGGTTTGGGGCTGCTTTGCTATCATTGAAGGAAAAACGAATTCCCAAATGTATCAAGACATTTTGCAGGAGAATGTTAGGCTGTCCGCCAATTGAAGCGCAACAGATGTTGGGTGATGCAACAGGACAATGAGCACAGAAGTAAATCAACAACAAAATGGCTTCAACAGAAGAAAATATGCCTTCTGGAGTCCTGACCTCAACCCGATTGAGATGCTGTGGTATGACATCAAGAGAGCAGTTCACACCAGACACCCCAGAATATTGCTGAACTGAAGCAGTTTTGTAAAGAGGAATGGTCCAAAATTCCTCCTGACCGTTGTGCAGGTCTGATCCGCAACTACAGAAAACATTTGGTTGAGGTTATTGCTGCCAAAGGAGGGTCGACCAGATATTAAATCCAAGGGTTCACATACTTTTCCCACCCTGCACTGTGAATGTTTACACGGTGTGTTCAATAAAGACATGAAAACTTATAATTTCTTGTGTGTTATTAGTTTAAGTAGACTGTGTTTGTCTATTGTTGTGACCTAGATGAAGATCAGATCAAATTTTATGACCAATTTATGCAGAAATCCAGGTATTTCCAAAGGGTTCCCATACTTTTTCTTGCCACTGTATCATTAAGTATACAGTATTTTAGTATGGGTATTTGTTCACAGCTCATGTGAAAGCTTTGATCACTTATTGATGTCACCTGTTAAATCCACTTCAATCCGGAAGGAGAAGAATTTTTACACCTGAGATGTTTTTATTATGCTAATTAGATGTTCATGGGGGCACGGACATCAACTCAAGGGTTTTTAAAATCCACTTCAAATCTGTGTAGATGAAGGGGAGGAGAAAGTTTAACCTGTCTGGGCTAGGGGGCAGTATTTTCACGGCCGGATGAAAAACGTACCCAATTTAAACAGGTTACTACTCTGGCCCAGAAACTAGAATATGCATATTATTAATAGATTTGGATAGAAACCACTCTGAAGTTTCTAAAACTGTTTGAATGGTGTCTGTGAGTATAACAGAACTCATATGGCAGGCAAAAACCTGAGAACAATCCAAGCAGGAAGTGAAAAGTCTGAAAATTGTAGTTCTTTTGATTCTCTATCGAAGCTACAGTGTCTGTGGGGTGACGTTGCACTTCCTAAGGCTTCCATTGGCTGTCTAAAGCCTTCAGAAAGTGGTTTCAGCATTTTCCTGTCACTGGGCAGATAATAGGAGCTCAGTTACTGAGTGGTCTGCCTGGCAACAAAGGGATTGGATATGCGCGGTCACGCGAGCACGCCGTTCCTTCTTTTTCTTCTTGAATGAATATGCTATTGTCCGGTTGGAATATTATCGCAATTTTACGTAAAAAATACCATAAAGATTGATTTTAAACAGCGTTTGACATGCTTCTAAGTACGGTAATGGAACATTTTGACTTTTCGTCTCTTATTCCGCACTCGCGCGTTATGCCTTTGGATAAGTGATCTGTATGCACGAACAAAACGGAGGTATTTGTACATAAATATGGATTATTTCGAACAAAAACAATATTTCTTGTGGAAGTAGCAGTCCTGGGAATGCATTCTGACGAAGATCAGCAAAGGTAAGAGAATATTTCTAATACTAATTCTGAGTTTAGGTTGCCCCGAACTTGGCGGGTGTCTGAATAGCTCCCCGTGATGGCTGAGCTATGTACTCAGAATATTGAAAAATGTGCTTTCTCATTAAAGCTATTTTAAAATCTGACACATCGGTTGCATCCAGGGGTAGTCTATCTATAATTTTTAAAATAATTGTTATATATTTTCTCAACGTTTACGATGAGTATTTTTGTAAATTGATGTGCACATTCACCGGAGGTTTTGGTGGGAATACATTTGCTGAACATCACGCGCCAATGTCAAATGCTGTTTTTGGATATAAATAGGAACTTTATTGAACAAAACATACATGTATTGTGTAACATAATGTCCTAGGAGTGTCATCTGATGAAGATCGTCAAAGGTTGGTGCTTCATTTAGCTGTGTTTTGGGTTTTATTGACAAATGTCCTTGCTTGGAAAATGGCTGTGTGATTATTTTTGTCTATGTACTCTCCTAACATAATCTAATGTTTTGCTTTCGCTGTAAAGCCTTTTTGAAATCGGACAATGTGGTTAGATTAACGAGAAGTTTATCTTTAAAATGGTGTAAAATAGTTCTATGTTTGAGAAAGTTGAATTTTGACATTTTGTTGTTTTTGAATTTGCTACCCTGATATTTCACTGGCTGTGTTAGCGTCCCACCTAGCCCATAGAAGTTAAAGAATAATTTTTAAGCCTTGAGACAATTGAGACATGGATTGTGTATGTGTGCCATTCAGAGGTCAAAAGATTTAAGTGCCCTTGAACGGGTTATGGTAGTAGGTACCTGGCGCACCAGTTTGAGTGTGTCAAGAACTGCTTGGTTTTTCATGCTCAACAGTTTCACGTGTGTATCAAGAATGGTCTTTCACCTGTAGAGGAAATTATTTAATTACCTATTATGTTGTTTAATTAGAAATACTATACTGTTTTACTTAGAAAATTGTCCATTGTCATTTGTTAATATTTCGATACACGCTTGTCTTGTGTGGGTGCGACTGCAATGTGTGACATCCTGTTTTCTCAATCTGCAAGAACTTTGATGTGTGGAAACATGCAGGAAGGAACAGACAATGATGGTAACGTCAGCTATCTTAAATGTGCATAGACAAACTAAATCAGCTTTTTAAATTGAACCCTTATTTAACTAGGCAAGTCAGTTAAGAACAAATTCTTATTTACAATGACGGCCTACCCCGGCTTTCCTTACAAAAGGTTGTTGAGTGTTGAGTGGTTGTTATTGATTGCTTCATTTTTGCTAATCTTATAATAAAGTTTTTTTGAAGAATACTGTCTCTCCTTTCGGTTAGAATTGACACAACACACCCACAGGATATCCAGACACAATGTAATTGAAAATTAAATCAAACACTTCATGAGAGCCCATGGGCTCATGTTGCTCAACATTTCTACAGACTATGCAATTGCGTGAGAAATCAGAGTTTTGATGGCCTCTTTTAAAAAGAGGAGGATCCCATCAGCTTTCTACATGCTAGGCCTACTATATTTATTTCTCAACTTTCCTAATATTAAGCACATTCCTTCGCTTTCCAACAGGAGTATAGCTAGCTGGCTGGCATGAAAATGAAACATGGGAAAAGATGACATGTATATTTTTTTCCTGCCCCTGTTCCGATACAGGTGTAATATAAGTGTCAATTCTAAATGAAAACTAATTTCACACATACAGTGCCTTCGGAAAGTATTCAGACCACTTGACTTTTTCCACATTCTGTTACGTTACAGCCTTATTCTAAAATATATTATTTTTTTAACTCAGCAACCTACACACCCCATAATGACAAAGAGAAAAAATATTTTTTGAAAAGTGTGCAAATTTATATATATAAAAACCATAAATACATTATTTCCATAAGTATTCAGATCCTTTGCTATGAGACTCTAAATTGAGGTGCATCCAGTTTCCGTTGATCATCCTTGAGATGTTTCTACAACTTGATTGGAGTCCACCTGTGGTAAATTCAACTGATTGGACATGATTTGGAAAGGCACACACCTGTCTATATGGGGTCCCACAGTTTACAGTGCATGTCAGAGCAAAAACCAAGCCATGAGGTCAAAGGAATTGTCCGTAGAGCTCCGAGACCAAAAAATGTCTGCAGCATTGAAGGTCCCCAAGAACACAGTGGTCTCCATCATTCTTAAATGGAAGAAGTTTGGAACCACCAAGATTCTTCCTAGAGCTGGCCGCCCTGCCAAACTGAGCAATCTAGAGTTCCTCTGTAGCAATGGGAGAACCTTCCAGAAGGACAACCATCTCTGCAGCCCTTCCCCAATCAGGCCTTTATGGTACAGTGGCCAGACAGAAGCCACTCCTCAATAATTTGCCAAAAAGCACCTATAGACTCTCAGACCATGAGAAACAAGATCCTCTGGTCTGATGAAACCAAGACTGAACTCTTTGGCCTGAATGCCAAGCGTCACATCTGGAGGAAACCTGGCACGATCACTACAGTGAAGCATGGTGGTGGCTGCATCATGCTGTGGGGATGTTTTTCAGCGGCAGGGACTGGGAGATGAGTCAGGATCGAGTGAAATATGAACAATGTAAAGTACATAGAGATCTTGATGAAAACCTACTCCAGAGCGCTCAGGACCTCAGACTGGGGCGAAGGTTCACCTTCCAACAGGACAATGACCTTAAGCACTCAGCCAAGACAATGCAGGAGTGGCTTCGGGACAAGTTACTGAATGTCCTTGAGTGGCCCAGCCAGAGCCCGGACTTGAACCCGATCGAACATCTCTGGAGAGACATGAAAATAGCTGTGCAGCAACGCTCCCCATCCAACCTGACAGAAGTTGAGAGGATCTGCAGAGAAGAATGGGAGAAACTTCCCAAATACAGGTGTGCCAAACTTGTAGTGTCATATCCAAGAAGACTCGAGGCTGCAATCGCTGTCAAAGGTGCTTCAACAAAGTACTGAGTAAAGAGTCTGAATACTTATGTAAATGTGATTTACATTTTTTATTTTATATATAGATGTGCAAAATTGTCTAAAGACCTGTTTTTGCTTTGTCATTATGTGTGTAGTTTGGTGAGGGGGAAAGAAACAAGAATAAGAATTTTTAAAAACAAGAATCCATTTTAGAATAAGACTGTAACCTAACAAAATTAGGAAAAAGTCAAGGGTTCTGAATACTTTCTGTCAGCACTTGTATATTATTTAGTATAGGCTATGTAAAGAAAATATGAAATTAAGAATAGTCTGATGGGTGACAATACTAGCCTATCACTTGTGAGTGATGTATTATCACTTGAATGATGCCCAGCGTGTGCAGTAAGGTAATAAACAGAGCATGCCTTTTTTCCCCCGACTTTTTGAAATCATAGTCGCTCAGCTCATGTAGCCTAGCCCATAGGTCTATATGTTTTTAAAAGTGGCCAAATAACTTCTTAAAATGAAGCGCATTAATCCGCTTTACAACCAGTGTAGAGCCTAACTGGCATACATTGGCGGCGCGTCAGTTTCAAGTTTGGGGAAGATCATTTTCACCTTAAAAATGCACCTTTATAATAAAAGCATTACATGCATAATCGCATTTGCGGTCACTTTTGAGAATAGTGTTTTCCCACTAATTGATTGCATTTTGGAACATTCGCGCTTACAGCCTACTGCCGTGTGTGCATTGCTGCGCTTATAATGTGAAGAAATAGCCAAATAGTTTATCAACATTTTAAGCTAAATGTTCTGATCTGTTGCATCAGCCTCATTGCTTTTAAAAATGTCAGTTGACCGATACAGGTCAACTTTTGTACTATGGGGATAGTAGACTGACATAGACTAGTGCTTTTGCTGTTCGTTAGGCCTACTCATCTTGTTGGCTGTCGAAAAGTAAATGTGGACAGTTCTAAAATCTCCAATATGCACATCGGAATTCGATAAGAGGGATGCGCGCAGTTGCGTCCCCGATGTGTCTGTCTTCACTTGTAGCCTACTTCGGAGCTCAGATGCCTGAGAGAAGAACCTGATCGTGTGACAGGTATTGGCTAATAAGAATTGAGATATCTGAGAGAGTCATGTGAGTGAGAGGTGCTGCCGGGAGAAGGGAATTATAATTATTATATTCAACCCACGGGCACAACGGCTACTTTGGCAGCAAAATACATGTATGTTTTATGGGGCATTACAGCCAAACAAGGGGATGCCACCGGGAAAAATCGAGGCCTGGTGAAAATATTATCAGATTCTTGTCACATTGTGAATGACAGACTGATGAAGTGTGTGCAGCCTTCACAAGACACAAATCAAAGCTCATGCCTTTCATGTGACATTTTTCAAATGATCATTGGAGTCGCATCATGTAGCTTTAGAATGTATTAAAAATCAAAACATACAGCCCAACGTTTGTATCACAACTAAAGTTGCATAAATAACTTGAAATGAAGCATATAGGCGGACCTGTATCTTTGTTAACCGCTCAACACAGAACAGCTGCAGGTGCGCACTCCTTCAAATTGTTTGGAGAAAACATCCTTTATATTTTATTCAGCTATGTTAAATTGTAATCTTCATACTATAAAATAATATAAAATAATGCCACGGAATTCTAATCAAATCTTGTCTGCTAAATGAACTAGTGTAGTGGTCACAGTGTGGTCCACAGCCATATGCATAGCCAGATCAGGGCCTAACATAAGGACAACTCAGAGTATGCTATTCTGTTCTTCTGAAATGGACTACATTTCCTTCATATCAAGTCTCTTTAGACCTGTCTAAAATAAATAACGGATTTAATGTGATAGTGTAGGCTATATTAAAAGGATTTATTAGACTTTTAAAAATGTAGATGTGCCAAAGGTATGCATCAGTGGCTTGTAGGCTACAGTATGCCTGGAGATGCAAAATGTGTTTATGTTAATTAACTGTAAAAATATTCAACCCCATTATGGCAAGCCTAAACAAGTTCAGAAGTAAACATTTGCTTAACAAGTCACATTAGATGCATGGACTCTGTCTGCATTAATAGTGTTCATCTGTGTACATACAATTATCTGTAAGGTCCCTCAGTCAAGCAGTGAATTTCAACCACAGATTCAACCACAAAGACCAGGAAGGTTTTAAAATGTCTCGCAAAGAAGGGCCCCTATTGGTAGATGTGTAGAAATGTCAAATACACATTTTTTTGTAAGAGTATATCAATACACCCAGTGACTACAAATATACAGGCGTCCTTCCTAACTCAGTTGCCGTAGAGGAAGAAAACTGCTCAGGGATTTTACCATGAAGCCAATGGTGACTTTAAAACAGTTACAGAGTTTAATGGCTGTGATAGGAGAAAAACTGAGGATGTATCAACAACATTGTAAACTCAGCAAAAAAAAGAAACGTCCTCTCACTGTCAGCTGCGTTTATTTTCAGCAAACTTAACATGTGTAAATATTTGTATGAACATAACAAGATTCAACAACTGAGACATAAACTGAACAAGTTCCACAGACATGTGACCAAAAGAAATGGAACAATGTGTCCCTGAACAAAGGGGGGGTCAAAATCAAAAGTAACAGTCAGTATCTGGTGTGGCCACCAGCTGCATTAAGTACTGCAGTGCATCTCTTCCTCATGGACTGCATCAGATTTGCCAGTTCTTGCTGTGAGATGTTACCCCACTCTTCCACCAAGGCACCTGCAAGTTCCTGGACATTTCTGGCGGGAATGGCCCTAGCCCTCACCCTCCGATCCAAAAGCTCCCAGACGTGCTCAATGGGATTGAGATCCAGGCTCTTCGATGGCCGTGGCAGAACACTGACATTCCTGTCTTGCAGGAAATCACGCACAGAACGAGTAGTATGGTTGGTGGCATTGTCATGTCAGGATGAGCCTGCAGGAAGGGTACCACATGAGGGAGGAGGATGTCTTCCATGTAACGCACAGCGTTGAGATTGCCTGGAATGACAACAAGCTCAGTCCGATGATGCTGTGACACACCGCCACAGACCATGACGGCCCCTCCACCTCCAAATCGATCCCGCTCCAGAGTACAGGTGAAACGCTTATTCCTTCTACGATAAACGCAAATCCGACCATCACCCCCGGTGAGACAAAACCGCGACTCATCAATGAAGAGCACTTTTTGCCAGTCCTGTCTAGTCCAGCGGCGGGGGGTTTGTGCCCATAAGCAACGTTGTTGTCGGTGATGTTTGGTGAGGACCTGCCTTACAACAGGTCTACAAGCCCTCAGTCCAGCCTCTCTCAGACTATTGCGGACAGTCTGAGCACTGATGGAGGGATAGTATGTTCCTGTTGTAACTCGGGCAAATATTGAGGACTCATGTTAAAAGGAACCACCAGCTTTCATATGTTCTCATGTTCTGAGCAAGGAACTTAAACATTAGCTTTTTTACATGGCACATATTACACTTTTACAACACTGTGTTTTTGCATTATTTAAACCAAATTGAACATGTTTCATTACTTATTTATCTATTATATTAAGTTAAAATAAGTGTTCATTGTTCATTCAGTATTGTTGAAATTGTCTTTATTACACATAGATATACATATATACATATATATATATACATACACACATATATACATATATATATATATATATATATGTGTGTGTATGTGTATATATATGTATATGTATGTATGTATGTATATACATACATACATACATACATACATACATACATACAAAAAAATCAGCCGATTAACCGTTATCGGCTTTTTTTGGTCCTCCAATAATCCGTATCGGCGTTCAAAAATCATAATCGGTCGACCTCTAGTAGGCAACAACACATATGCCACACTGATCCTCAACACAGGGGCCCCTAAGGGGTGTGTGCTTAGTCCCCTCCTGTACTCCCTGTTCACCCACGACTGCGTGGCCAAGCACGACTCCAACACCATCATTAAGTTTGCTGACGACACAACAGTGGTAGGCTGACCACCGAAGGTCAGGGACCTGACAGTGTGGTGCCAGGACTAGAACCTCTCCCTCAATGTGAGAAAGACAAAGGAGATGATCGTGGACTACAGGAAAAGGCGGGCCGATCAGGCCACCATTAACATCGACGGGGCTGTAGCGGAGTGGGTCGAGAGTAGAGGTCGACCGATTAATCGGAATGGCCGATTAATTAGGGCCGATTTCAAGTTTTCATTTTTTTACACCTTTATTTAACTAGGCAAGTCAGTTAAGAACACATTCTTATTTTCAATGACGGCCGGACAACGGTGGGTTAACTGCCTTGTTCAGGGGCAGAACGACAGATTTTTACCTTGTCAGCTTGGGGATTCAATCTTGCAACCTTACGGTTAACTAGTCCAACGCTCTAACCACCTGCCTTACATTGCACTCCACGACGAGCCTGCCTGTTACGCGAATGCAGTAAGAAGCCAAGGTAGGTTGCTAGCTAGCATTAAACTTATCTTATAAAAAAACAATCAATCAATCATAATCACTAGTTAACCACACATGGTTGATGAGGTTGCTAGCTAGCATTAAACTTATCTTATAAAAAAACAATCAATCAATCATAATCACTAGTTAACCACACATGGTTGATGATATTACTAGTTTATCTAGTGTGTCCTGCATTGCATATAATCGATGCGGTGCGCGTTCGCGAAAAAGGACTGTCGTTGCTCCAATGTGTACCTAACCATAAACATCAATGCCTTTCTTAAAATCAATACACAAGTATATATTTTTAAACCTGCATATTTAGTTAATATTGCCTGCTAACATGAATTTCTTTTAACTAGGGAAATTGTGTCACTTCTCTTGCAACAGAGTCAGGGTATATGCAGCAGTTTGGGCCGCCTGGCTCGTGGCGAACTGTGTGAATACTATTTCTTCCTAACAAAGACAGCCAACTTCGCCAAACAGGGGAAGATTTAACAAAAGCGCATTTGCGAAAAAAAACACAATCGTTGCACGACTGTACCTAACCATAAACATCAATGCCTTTCTTAAAATCAATACACAATAATATATTTTTAAACCTGCATATTTAGCTAAAAGAAATCCAGGTTAGCAGGCAATATTAACCAGGTGAAATTATGTCACTTCTCTTGCGTTCATTGCACGCAGAGTCAGGGTATATGCAACAGTTTGGGCCGCCTGGCTAGTTGCGAACTAATTTGCCAGAATTTTACGTAAATATGACATAACATTGAAGGTTGTGCAGTGTAACAGGAATATTTAGACTTATGGATGCCACCCGTTAGATAAAATACGGAACGGTTCCGTATTTCACTGAAAGGAAAAACGTTTTGTTTTCGAGATGATAGTTTCCAGATTCGACCATATTAATGACCTAAGGCTCGTATTTCTGTGTGTTATTATGTTATAATTAAGTCTATGATTTGATAGAGCAGTCTGACTGAGCGATGGTAGGCACCAGCAGGCTCGTAAGCATTCATTCAAACAGCACTTTCGTGCGTTTTGCCAGCAGCCCTTCGCAATGCTTCAAGCATTGCGCTGTTTATGACTTCAAGCCTATCAACTCCCGAGATTAGGCTGGTGTAACCGATGTGAAATGGCTAGCCAGTTAGCGGGGTGTGTGCTAATAGCGTTTCAAACGTCACTCGCTCTGAGACTTGGAGTAGTTGTTCCCCTTGCTCTGCATGGGTAACGCTGCTTCGAGGGTGGCTGTTGTCGATGTGTTCCTGGTTCGAGCCCAGGTAGGAGCGAGGAGAGGGACGGAAGCTATACTGTTACACTGGCAATACTAAAGTGCCTATAAGAACATCCAATAGTCAAAGGTATATGAAATACAAATCGTATAGAGAGAAATAGTCCTATAATTCCTATAATAACTACAACCTAAAACTTCTTACCTGGGAATATTGAAGACTCATGTTAAAAGGAACCACCAGCTTTCATATGTTCTCATGTTCTGAGCAAGGAACTTAAAAGTTAGCTTTCTTACATGGCACATATTAGACTTTTACTTTCTTCTCCAACACTTTGTTTTTACATTATTTAAACCAAATTGAACATGTTTCATTATTTATTTGAGGCTAAATTGATTTTATTGATGTATTATATTAAGTTAAAATAAGTGTTAATTCAGTATTGTTGTAATTGTCATTATTACAAATAAATAAATAAAAATCGGCCGATGTAATCGGCATCGCCGGGTTTTGGTCCTTCAATAATCGGTATCGGCGTTGAAAAATCATAATCGGTCGACCTCTAGTCGAGAGTCTCAAGCTCCTTGGTGTCCCTACCACCATTACATTTACATTTACGTCATTTAACAGACGCTCTTATCCAGAGCGACTTACAAAATGGTGCATTCACCTTATGATATCCAGTGGAACAACCACTTTACAATAGTACATCTATATCTTTTTTTTGGGGGGGGGTTAGAAGGATTACTTAATCCTATCCCAGGTATTCCTTAAAGAGGTGGGGTTTCAGGTGTCTCCGGAAGGTGGTGATTGACTCCGCTGTCCTGGCGTCGTGAGGGAGCTTGTTCCACCATTGGGGTGCCAAAGCAGCGAACAGTTTTGACTGGGCTGAGCGGGAACTGTGCTTCCGCAGAGGTAGGGGGGCCAGCAGGCCAGAGGTGGATGAACGCAGTGCCCTTCTTTGGGTGTAGGGACTGATCAGAGCCTGAAGGTACGGAGGTGCCGTTCCCCTCACAGCTCCGTAGGCAAGCACCATGGTCTTGTAGCAGATGCGAGCTTCAACTGGAAGTCAGTGGAGTGTGCGGAGGAGCGGGGTGATGTGAGAGAACTTGGGAAGGTTGAACACCAGACGGGCTGCGGAGCTCTGGATGAGTTGTAGGGGAAACACACCAAGACAGTCGTGAAGAGGGCCCGACAACACCTTTTCCCCCTCAGGAGACTGAAAAGATTTGGCATGGGTCCCCAGATCCTCAAAAAGTTCTACTAGCTGCACCATCGAGAGTATCCTGACCGGTTGCATCACCACCTGGTATGGCAACTGCTCGGCATCCGACCATAAAGCGCTACAGAGGGTAGTGCGTACAGCACAGTACATCACTGGGGCCAATCTTCCTGCCATCCAAGACCGATATATTAGGTTTTCGAGGATGGCCCCCAAAAATATTTAAAACCCCAGTCACCTAAGTCATAGACTGTTCTCTCTGCTACCGCATTGCGAGGGTTACCGGAGCGCAAAGTCTGGGACCAAAAAGCTCCTTAACAGTGTGAGAGCAAAATTGTAAGATTATGTTATAATACTGTAGTTGCATCAAATGGTTGTTTTATGCAACAGAATAGAGGGTTCTTATAATTCTATCGTGTCTGTGTGAACTGAAAGTGGGCCTCTAGGAGATTTAACACTGACAGGAGATTTACGATGTCTTTGGGTGATACCGCATTCCAGAGTAGGAGTTAATGTTTCTCTTCTATAAGGTACCAGGGAGAGATGGCTCGGGGCCAGACCCTGTTTTCTACACAACGAGAACAGTTCTTACAGTTTTTTTTGTCTGCTGTGAATTATAAGTATTTTTCATAGAAATCTTATCTTATGTATTGTTATTTTATTGTGTTACTTCTTTAGTTTGGCCCTGTCCGGGGGTATCATCGGATGGGGCCACAGTGTCTCCTGACCCCTCCTGACTCAGCCTCCAGTATTTACGCTGCAGTAGTTTGTGTCGGGGGGCTAGGGTCAGTCTGTTATATCTGGAGTATTTCGCCTGTCTTATCCGGTGTCCTGTGTGAATTTAACTATGCTCTCTCTAATTCTCTCTTTCTTTCTTTCTTTCTCTCTCTCTCTCGAAGGACCTGTGCCCTAGAACCATGCCTCAGGACTACCTGGCATGATGACTCCTTGTTGTCCCCAGTCCACCTGGCCGTGCTGCTGCTCCAGTTTCAACTGTTCTGCCTGCAGCTATGGAACTCTGACCTGTTCACTGTGATTACTATTATTTGACCATGATGGTCATTTATCAACATTTGAACATCTTGGCCATGTTATGTTATAATCTCCACCCGGCACAGCCAGAAGAGGACTGGCCACCCCTCATAGCCTGGTTCCTCTCTAGGTTTCTTCCTAGGTTTTAGCCTTTCTAGGGAGCTTTTCCTAGCCACTGTACTTCTACACCTGCATTGCTTGCTGTTTGGGGTTTTAGGCTGGGTTTCTGTGCAGCACTTTGACATATCAGCTGATGTAAGAAGGGCTATATAAATAAATGTTGATTTGATTTATTTAGTAAATATTTTTTCAACTCTATTTCTTGAACTGCATTGTTGGTTAAGGGCTTGTAAGTAAGCATTTCACAGTAAGGTGTTGTAACAGACACCTGTTGTATTCGGCGCATGTGACAAATAACATTTGATTTGATTTTGAAATCTACACTGGATTGCTCACCAAGTAGACAGTGAATGTTCATGAGTGGCGGAGCTGCAGACTGACAGACTTTAATCTGCTTGAAAATCTATGGGAAGACCTGAAAATAGCTGTCTAGCTATGATCAACAACCAATTTGACAGAATTTTCAAATAATAATTGCACAATTTGACACGACAGTATTGTCTCTATAGAACCTCACAAGAAGTTCTATAAAATGTCCCTTTGCTATCGTCATTGTGAAAACTGTCAAAGAGAGAGAGACAGACAGAAAATCCCACTATTTTACCACGCCTGCTTCTGTATACCAGCTGTTGGTAGCTGAAAGGGGTAGGGGGGAAAAAACATGGTCAATTAAAACCTGAAGACCTAGTCATGATTCCTGCTTTTTCATAGACCCTGTAACCAAAATACAGGTGTGTCTAGCCTTCCTCCCCTCTTTATCTCTGCTCCCTTCTTCTCTCCCTTCTTTTTCATTATCTCTTTCACTCCCTCTCTCCATTTAACAGTCATGTATGTTATGGTAAAAGTTGTTACCTTTGAGGCTCATTCCAGACTGGAAGCATCTGCTGAGACGACAGGAAGGACAGTTCTTCCTCCTCAGCTTATCGATGGTGCAGTCATTACGGCTGGCGCACAGGTGATTCTGCTTACCTGGGGACACAATAACAAACGAGGCTGCTTCAGGGGAATTGGGTATCCCATTTCGTGTGCAAGGGTGTTTTTGGTTTTACTATCCTTGTGGGGACCAGAAGTGCTCACAAGGATAGTAAAACAAGGACAAGTGGGGACATTTCTCCAGTCCCCACAGGGGAAAAGGCTATTTTAGGCTTAGGGGTTAGGTTTATGAGTTAGGGTTAGGGAAAATAGGATTTTGAATGGGAATCAATTGTTTGGTCCCCACAAGGATAGTAAGACAAACGTATGTGTGCGAGTGTATGTGTATGGCGTGTGTGCGTTTGTGTCGTGTTTGATGTGTGTGTGTATGTGCGTGCATGAGTGTGTGTGGCTCACTCTCTGCGGCCCTCTTGAAGAACACCTTGCAACTCCCACAGGTAACAGCTCCATAGTGACAGCCTGACGCCTCGTCTCCACATACCTTACACACCCTCCGGTCTGAGAAATACACCCTCACTGGCAACATATCCTCACATCTGAAAAACACACACATCTGTAAACACACAAACACACCTAAAACTCTTTTAGATCTTACAGATACACCCTCACTTCTGAAAAGCACCTACCTGACTAGCTGCCTATACCTGCCTATCTGCACATACCTGCCTATTGATGATTGGGATTGAGTCATTAGGATTCTTTTTCCTTCATTTAGCAACAGAATCTGTTTACCAGATATGGTGTGGAATACGGGCTCAGGTCGACTTTACACCACTTTTGAGCTATGACAAGTCTGACAAATGTTACATTTTAAGTTAGCCAGCTATCATCCGTTTAAAGGGCGACTGGACTTTCTGGTTTGGCCGTGTTTTAGATTTGGTTAATAAAAAAATGCTAGCGGCCTGACTGAATTCAAACGAGTTGGTTTCGGGGTGTGGTTTGATGTGGGTGTCTTGTGTGTTCACAGGTGGAAAAGTTAGCCAAATAATTTCGCAAATTTGCTTCAGCCAGCTGGTGTGCGACCGTGGCAAAGTTGGTTTGACATTAGATAGCATATCTACAGTGCATTTTGAAAGTTTTCAGACCCCTTCACTTTTTCCACATTTTATTACGTTACAGCCTTATTCTAAAATTGATTGATTTGTTTTTTTCTCTCATCAACCTACACACAATACCCCATAATAACAAAGCAAAAACTGGTTTTTAGACATTTTTGCAAATGTATAAAAAATTGAAAAACTGAAATATCACATTTACATAAGTATTCAGACCCTTTACTCAGTACTTTGTTGAAGCACCTTTGGCAGCGATTACAGCCTTGAGTCTTCTTGGGTATGACGCTACAAGCTTGGCACACTTGTACTTAGGACATTCAAAGACCTGTCCCGAAGCCACGCCTGCGTTGTCTTGGCTGTGTGCTTAGAGTCGTTGTCCTGTTGGAAGGTGAACCTTCGCCCCTGTATGAGGTCCTGAGCGTTCTGGAGCAGGTTTTCATCAAAGATCTTTCTGTACTTTGCTATGTTCATCTTTCCTCAATCCTGACTAGTCTCCCAGTCCTTGCCGCTTAAAAACATCCCCATAGAATGATGCTGCCACAACCTTGCTTCACCGTTGGGATGGTATTGGCCAGGTGATGAGTGGTGCCTGGTTTCCTCCAGATGTGACGTTTGGCATTCAGGCCAAAGAGTTCAATCTTGGCTTTCATCAGATCAGATAATCAGTGGGTGGCTTCCGTCTGGCCACTCCACCATAAATGCCTGATTGGTGGAGTGCTGCAGAGATGGTTGTCCTTCTGGAAGGAATCTCCACAGAAGAAATCTGGAGCTCTGTTAGAGTGACCATCGGGTTCTGGGTCACCTACCTGACCAAGTCCCTTCCTCCCTAATTGCTCAGTTTGGCCGGGTGGCCAGCTCTAGGAAGAGTCTTGGTGGTTCCAATATTCTTCCATTTAAGAATGATTGAGCCCACTGTGATCTTGGGGACCTTTAATGCTGCAGACATTTTTTGTTACCCTTCCCCAGATCTGTGCCTGGACACAATCATGTCTCGGAGCTCTACGGACAATTCCTTCAGCCTCATGGCTTGGTTTTTTCTCTGACATGCACTGTCAACTGTGGGAGCTTATTTAGACAGATGTGTGCCTTTCCAAATCATATCCAATCAATTGAACCTGAGCTCAATTTCAAGTCTCATAGCAAAGGGTCTGACTACTTATGTAATAAGGATTTTTTTTTTTTAATTTTTAATAAATTTGTTAAAATTGATTAAAAAAAAGTTTTTTGCTTTTTCATTATGGGGTATTGTGTGTACATTGATGAGGAAAAATGTTTTATTCAATACATTTTAGAATAAGGCTGTAACATAACAAAATGTGGAAAAAGTGATGTAGTCTGAATAATTTCCGAATGCACTGTATAAATGAAATGGTCCTTGAATGTTAATTAATGAAACTTGATTAATATCTACTACTAGACCTTTGACTGACCCATTACCCCACAGCCTTGGCATTAAGTGTGATATTATTATTAACAGGGGCGCAACTTACACTCCACCCCACATTCCGAAATTGCATTTTTGTGTTTTATAATGGAAATGTGATACTAAACGGGGCAACAGTGTGCTTTAGGACCAGTCGGACGCCACCGAGCGGTCGGGTAGGCTGTTCGGAGTGTTTATCTGACTGAAGAAAATACAAATACACTACCGTTCAAAAGTTTGGG
The DNA here is from genome assembly GCF_901001165.1 of Salmo trutta. NCBI lineage: Eukaryota > Metazoa > Chordata > Actinopteri > Salmoniformes > Salmonidae > Salmo > Salmo trutta. Next base: position 10,139,209 of record NC_042959.1, on the reverse strand, counting down.
GTCACTTAGAAATGTTTTTGAAAGAAAAGCACATTTTCTGTCCATTAAAATAACATAAAAGTGTTCAGAAATACACTGTAGACATTGTTAATGTTGTAAATGACTATTGTAGCTGGAAATTGCTGATTTTTAATGGAATATCTACATAGGGGTACAGAGGCCCATTATCAGCAACCATCACTCCTGTGTTCCAATGGCACGTTGTGTTAGCTAATCCAAGTTTATCATTTTAAAAGGCTAATTGATCATTAAAAAACCCTTTTGCAATTATGTTAGCACAGCTGAAAACTGTTGTTCTGATTAAAGAAGCAATAAAACTGGCCTTCTTTAGACTAGTTGAGTATCTGGAGCATCAGCATTTGTGGGTTCAATTACAGGCTCAAAATTGTCAGAAACAAAGACATTTCTTCTGAAACTCGTCAGTCTATTCTTGTTCTGAGAAATGAAGGCTATTCCATGCAAGAAATTGCCAAGAAACGGCATATCTCATACAACGCTGTGTACTACTCCCTTCACAGAACAGCGCAAACTGGCCCTAACCAGAATAGAAAGAGGAGTGGGAGGCCGCGGTGCACAACTGAGCAAGAGGACAAGTACATTAGAGTTGCTGGTCTTCTAGGCAGAGTTGCAAAGAAAAAGCCATATCTCAGACTGGCCAATAAAAATTAAATATTAAGATGGGCAAAAGAACACAGACAATGGACAGAGGAACTCTGCCTAGAAGGCCAGCATCCCGGAGTCGCCTCTTCACTGTTGACGTTCAGACTGGTGTTTTGCAGGTACTATTTAATGAAGCTACCAGTTGAGGATTGTGAGGCGTCTGTTTCTCATACTAGACACTCTAATGTAATAAACGTATCCTCTGCAGCAGAGGTAACTCTGGGTAATCTTTTCCTGTGGCGGTCCTCATGAGATCCAGTTTCATCATAGCACTTGATGGTTTTCGCAACTGCACTTGAAGAAACGTTCAAAGTTCTTGAAATGTTCCGTGTTGACTGACCTTTATGTCTTAAAGCAATGATGGACTGTCGTTTCTCTTTGCTTGTTTGAGCTGTTCTTGCCATAATATGGACTTGGTCTTTTACCAAATAGGGCTATCTTCTGTATACCACCTAGGGTTGCAAAGGGTCGGAAACTTTCCGGTAAATTTCTGGAAATTTTCCATGGGAAGTTAAGCCCTGGAATTTGGAGAATTTTGCTTAATTTCTTCAAAAAAAAAGTTAGCTTATAACAGTGAACATTTTTGTGGGATACACATAAGGCAATTCTAGGTCTTCTGGCATATTTTGGTTAAACTATCCCCAATTCTCCCAATTCAATGGAATTGCAACCCTCTGCATGCACAGTACATTCTTCCATCACATGTACAGTGCACTCTTCCATCACATGTAAAGCTGTGATGGACACTAATGTGATGCTTTTCGAGCCCACACTGCTACACTGTCTGAGCCAAGGACTACATGCTTTCTGGTAAATTTTGATTACAATATTGGTTGGTGTGAATATATTTTCTATGACATACATGATTTTTGTTAACTAATAAATAGTAGCTTACAGCAAAGTGTGTTTAAATAATTTCTAACTTGTTAACAATTTCAAATCTTTACAGGAAACTGCCACGGGCACTATCTGATGTGTGGAGACATTTCACTGCAGCTAAAGTAGAAGGAAAAGCTGTGTACATTTGCAAATACTGTGCCAAATCATATGTGAAGAATGCAACAAAGATGCAGAATCATCTGGCCAAGTGCATAAAGTTCCCTCAGCACTCACAGCAAGCAACCTCTGACAAAAGTGATGAAAAATGATGAATCAGACACCTTATCTATAGCAACAGCTCTTGGTCTTCCTGGAATCCAAAGTTTTTTTGACTCAATGGAGGAACGTAGTCAGAGAAATTCTGATGAATGTCTTGCTCGAGCTGTGTATGCAACTGGTTCACCTCTGATGCTCACAGGCAAAGTGTGTTGGAAGAGATTTCTGAAGGTTCTTCGCCCAGCATACACCCCTCCATCCAGACATGCTTTATCTACTAATTTGCTGGATGCAGAGTTCAAACAGAGTTCAAGTGAAGGTCAAGAAAATCATAAAGCAGACTGTTTTGCAATCATCTCTGATGGGTGGTCGAATGTTTGTGGGCAAGGAATAATTACCTACATAATCTCCACCCCTCAACCAGTATTCTACAAGAGCACAGACACAAGCGACAACAGACACACCAGTCTCTACATTGCAGATGAGCTGAAGGCAGGTATCATGACCTTGGACCACAGAAGGTATTTGCACTGGTGACAGACAATGCTGCGAACATGAAGGCTGCTTGGTCTAAAGTGGAGGAGTCCTACCCTCACATCACACCCATTGGCTATGCTGCTCATGCATTGAATCTGCTCCTCAAGGACATCATGGCACTGAAAACAATGGATACACTCTGCAAGAGCGCCAAGGAAATGGTTAGGTATGTGAAGGGTCATCAAGTTATAGCAGCAATCGCCCCCTCACCAAGCAAAGTGAGAAGAATAAGAGCACCACATTGAAGCTGTCCAGCAACACCCGTTGGGGTGGTGTTGTCATCATGTTTGACAGTCTCCTGGAGGGGAAGGAGTCTCTCCAAGAAATGGCCATATCACAGTCTGCCGATATGGACAGCCCCATCAAGAGGATCCTCCTGGACGTTGTATTTTGGGAGAGAGTGGTAAGCAGCCTGAAACTCCTGAAACCTATAGCAGTAACCATTGCACGGATTGATGGAGACAATTCCATCCTGTCTGATGTTCAGACTCTGCTTGCAGATGTAAAAGAAGAAATCCATACTGCCTGTCCACTTCACTATTGCTCCAAGGAGAGGAAACTGCAGTTCTGAAATACATCAAAAAGCGTGAAGACTTCTGCCTATAGCCCGTAGTACACGCCGCAGCGTACATGTTGGACCCCAAGTATGCTAGCAGGAGCACCCAGTCTGGTGCAGAGATCAACAAGGCCTATGGTGTCATCACTACCGTGTCTCGCTACCTTGGCCTGGATGAGGGCAAGGTTCTTGGCAGTCTGGCGAAGTACACTTCCAAGCAAGGGCTTTGGGATGGAGATGCAATATGGCAGTCGTGCCAACATATCTCTTCAGCCACCTGGTGGAAGGGACTTTGTGGATCTCAGGCTCTTTCCCCTGTAACCTCCATCATCCTCCAAATCCCACCAACATCAGCTGCCTCGGAGCGCAACTGGTCCTTGTTTGGGAACACACACACCAAAGCACGCAACAGGCTGACCAATACAAGGGTTGGCCATCTGGGCAAATTTGAGACTTTTTGAGCCTGACCACAAGACATCCTCAACAAAGTTGGAAAGTGACAGTGAAGATGAGGCCTCAGAGTCTTATGTTCAAGAGGTGGACATTGAGGAGGTCCAGAGAGAAGACATGGAAGCCTGAGAGGAAGACAACCAAAGCTTTAATTTCTAGACTATAATTTGAGAAATGTATGTTGAAAACGTTTTTGTGAGATGCGATGGATCATTGGGGATCATTGAATATTCCCATTATTTTGTTGAAAATCATCCATGTGAAGAGTCAACTCATTTAATTAAAGTTCAATTCGTAACTAAATTGTTGTTTTTTCTTTCTATTGGAAGGATTTAATCATTTTTAATGTCTACTTATGATAAGGTAAAAGGTTTGTTTCTTTCACCATATGATATGGTAAATATATCCAATGCAAAAAACATCTACATTTATATGGTATTAATATTAATTTGCATTTCCGTTAATTCCCCTATATTCCCGTTAATTCCCACAGAAAGTTTCCACCTCTGAATATTCCTCAAAATGTGCAACCTTAATACCACCCCTACCTTGTCACAACACAACTGATTGCCTCAAACGCATTTAGAGGGAAAGAAATTCCACAAATTAACTTTAACAAGGCACACCTGTTAATTGAAATGCATTTCAGGTGACTACCTCATGAAGCTGGTTGAGAGAATGCCAAGAGTGTGCAAAGCTGTCATCAAGGCAAAGGGTGGCTACTTTGAAGAATCTCAAATATATTTTGTTTTGTATAACACTTTTTTAGTTACTACATGATTCCTTGTGTGTTATTTCAGAGTTTAGATTTTTTGTGTGGAATTGTTATATTACTTGTTAGATATTGCTGCACAGTCAGAACTAGAAGCACAAGCATTTCGCTACACTCACAATAACATCTGCTAAAAATGTGTGTGTGTGACCAATACAATTTGATTTGATTCCAACCTTTTGACTGGTACTGTATATTATGTCCCAAAGCTGTGCCCCTGATTATTAAAGCTGCAATGTGTCACTTTTTTGGGCTGCCTGACCAAATTCACATAGAAATGTGAGTTATAGATCTGTCATTCTCATTGAAAGCATGTCTAAGACGCGGTATATCTTTTCTATGTGCGCTGTTTCTATACTTCTCATGCTTAAGTTTGTTTTTTGCATCTTTTACTTTCGGCTTTGTACACCAGCTTTAAACAGCAGAAAATACAATATGTTTGCTTATGGAAAATATATTTCACAGATCTTTAGATGGAACAATGATTTTCTACACTATACTCGCTTGTTTTGGTCACATTAACTGAAATTAGGCAGACTATTAGAATTTTAGCAACTGGAAATGGCTGAGCGATTTCTGCATAAGTGCATCTTTAAGTGTGTGTGTGAGTGTTGCCTAATGTCCTACTGGGCCGGCGGATTGAGACTAAATACATTACACCTGGTTAGTTGAAAGCCAGCGGATAGTTGACTGGAAGCCTATTACTCTAATACCCCTTATATAAACACTGGTTAGGGAAGTAAACAGTTGTGTCAGGGGCAGACCCACTGGTGTGTAGTAGTCACTAGACGGCCATGCTGGAAAAGACAGCTGCAGTCTGTCCTCTCCAGCAAGGGGATATTGTAGTGAGTCTCTGTGGCAGCTGGTGCAGGGAATTAGGTCACCTGTTAAAATGGATATTCACTAACATGCTTACCACACCGATCCTGTCGCCTGCACAAGCGTTGCAAAATATATTTACACACACGTTATTCAATCATTGCACCCACACAGCTCGCGCACGTCAACGAGCCTCTGCATAGCCAGGCGCTAAAATAGAACTTGGTTCTATTTGTGACGCTTGTCGCACTTTAAGTCCAGCCTCTCCCATCTCCTCATTGGCTTTTAGGAGCATACAGTGAGGGAAAAAAGTATTTGATCCCCTGCTGATTTTGTACATTTGCCCACTGACAAAGAAATGATCAGTCTATAATTTTAATGGTAGATGCTTGGCGATGGTCTTGTAGCCCATTCCAGCCTTGTGTAGGTCTACAATCTTGTCTCTGACATCCTTGGAGAGCTCTTTGGTCTTGGCCATGGTGGAGAGTTTGGAATCTGATTGATTGATTGCTTCTGTAGACAGGTGTCTTTTATACAGGTAACAAACTGAGATTAGGAGCACTCCCTTTAAGAGTGTACTCCTAATCTCAGTTTGTTACCTGCATAAAAGACACCTGTCTACAGAAGCAATCAATCAGCTTGTTGTTATTCTGTCTCTCACTGTTCAAATAAACCTAACATTAAAATTATAAACTGATCATTTGTCACGTCCTGACCAGTAAAAGAGGTTGTTTGTTATTGTAGTTTGGTCAGGGTGTGGCAGGGGGTGTTTGTTTTATGTGTTTCGGGGGTTTTGGTATATGTTCTATGTTAGTATATTTCTATGTCCGTGTCTTGTTTTTCTATTTCTATGTTCAGGGTTTTTCTTTGACCTTCAATTGGAGGCAGCTGTTTCTTGTTGCCTCTGATTGGAGGTCCTATTTAGTAGAGGTTTTTCAGCTTGTGTTTGTGGGTGGTTGTTTCCTGTTTAGTGTTTGTTGCACCTGACAAGACTGTTTTCGTTGTTCTTTTTGTTCAGTGTTCATTTTAATTTAATAAAGAGAAAATGAGCATTCACGTACCCGCTGCATTTTGGTCCAATTCATACGACGCCAGTGACATTTCTTTGTCAGTGGGCAAACGTACAAAATCAGCAGGGGATCAAATACTTTTTTCCCCTCACTGTATGCCCATGCGTCATCTCCTCATTGGTTTTTAGGAACATATACCCACGTGGGTGATTGAAAGATGAACTGAGGTCCACACTCCAGCGCAGTTGGTAGTGGTAATGCACCTTAAAGTTGGTTGCCAACTGCCATATCAAGTCCAAAAAAGAAGAAAAAGCCTGAAGTAGGATAGATTACTAGAAACTCTCGGTTTACCCTTTTATCGTTGGATTAATTGTCGGAGTAGAGGACCTTGTGCATTTCAGATAAAATAACAACCCAATGTTTATATCACAGGACAAATTAGCTAGCAACAGCAAGCTAGCTAGCTATTGCCATAAATGTTTAATTATTTTCGACCTGTCCCCAAATTAATATAGTTGGTTCAGAGTTTGTTTTGATATTTCAACTTGTGTGTCCTGATCTTGTCTGGTGTGTGGTGGACAAAATCAACATGCGTGATAGGGCATGCGGACGCACGTATGGTTTTGGTCTGGTCAGAATGTTTTTGTTTTTTTACCCTTATTTTACCAAGTAAGCTGTAAATCTGCATCTCAAATGGCAAGACGCATAGGGAATATGGTGCCATCCGGAAGCATCATAACACTTAACTCTACATAATACAGTCATACCAATATAACTGATGGCATTACAACTATTATTGAATTTGACTGATTATAACAACTGATGTTACTGTTGTTTTGTAATGATGACACAAACATAGTTAGAGAAGCTACAGTCATGTGCCTCTGGCCCGCTAGGTATTATGTGAAACAAACAAACAATTTAAATGAAATGTCTTATAAAGAGTATTTCTACCTCAAGCTGGGGTCAGCACCCATCAATCCAGAACTATCCTTCTTGATAGCGGAGTGATACACTTGGAGACCCCTTTCGCCCATCATCACACGTTGGTAATTTTGCGCCTGAACATGAAACTCCTGTGGCATCCCAGAGCCATAGTCCGTATAGTTAACCCCAGGGAACGAGGTGCAGGGAAAGGGTTTACGTGCTCCACGAGACATGCAATTTCCGTTGTCACAATATTTACAGAACCAAGATCCATCCGCCACCGGATAGGGTCGCTCATGCCCTGGTTCGAGTTTGATGTTACGGCTGCTTTGGATTTGGTCATTGAACGTCGATGTGTCCGGAAAGTCCCTACCAAACACCAGGCCTGGGGGGTCTTTACGTAATGGAGAACTTAAAGGAAACAGTTCGTCAAACTGAGAGGGCACTGCGTTACCGTTATCCAGATTCACGAACATGTCTGAGTTTTTACGGAGACCTTGGGCCATCTCCAAATCGTGCGTAGGCCTTGTCACTTTCCATTCGCTGTCCCTTTCGCGCTCCAAGGTCTGTAAAAAACCCAAGCCATTTGGTCCATAAATGTCTTGATTTACTTCGAATGATGGCCCATTTGATATAATTATGGTTTTCCTTGGCATCTGGGTGGTTAACTCTGAGGTCAAACTGGCGCCAGCTCCAAAATCCTCTGAGACGGAGAAACGGTTTCCGAGATTTGGGCCGCTGTCTGCAGAGAGCGGAGTGTTGCCCCGTCCATTATCCACTATCTCGTTAAACTGCGAACTCAAACCCAAAGACACTGACACCGCGTCACTTAATTCAGTATGTGATTTATTTGTGCCACTCTGCATTGTTGTTTTGATTCCGTCACAGACGCGCACGGTTCCAAACAAAAACGTAAATCTCTAGGTCTCCGTTTTGCACAGTAGAACCTAAAACTCGAGGAGCTACAAAAAATTTTTTTCCGTAATGTGAGAGTAGACGCAACCGTGTCAACGGAGAATCCTGCTATGTCGTTATGTCTGGCCACCACCCATAACCACATCGAACTACGGGATCCTACATTAATAACAAGTCACTTCGACGTCTCCGCGCTTTGCTCATTCGGGTGTGACCTCTCCGCAGCTCAGTGAAGGGAATGGCTGGCGCGTGTCCAAGAGGAGACTTGTGTGGGGTAAAGTGCATTATTCTCTACCGTGTTATTATGGTCTGTTTATAACACATTGTTCTAAATGTATATGGTTCTAAATCTATGTTGATCTAAATCTGTCTGTTACTTATTTGACTGTTGCTATTCTCACTGTAAAGTATATTTAAAATATATTTGTAATAAAGTTGTAGAGACAAGAGTGCTTCTGTTGCTGGTTCGTCTTATCTCCCAGTCAAAACAGTGTGTGCTCTCCTCGTCCTTCAGTGTAATAACACAACAGTGACTTGTTACAGTGCTTTTCTGACCACAGACTCTCCGGTAATGGGTTTTAAAAAAGTGATTGAAAGCTATGTCGCAACACTTGTTCCGTTTGTGTAATGGCAGCATGTCAGTTGACATACTTTTTTATTTTATTTATTTTTTAACATTTGAGTCATTTAACAGATGATCTTATCCAGAGTGAATTACAGTGCTGAGCGCATACATTGTTATACATTTTTCGTACTGGTCCTCCATGCTCTACCAACTGAGCTATACGGGACCATAAATCATAAGATTACTTCAAAGATTATATGTCACATGTTATGACAGGATTATTCATTTATGTAGCCTATATCATGCCTTGTGATAGAGGTTTGTAGGAAAGTGTTATCAAACATTGAGTGTAAATGGGTCAAGTATTTTATAAACATTTTTTAATAGGCAATAGGCACTTTGCAGGTCTAGAGTACATACATACCGCATGGCACCTGCAGGGTGAGTTTCTGTTGCAACTGGGATTGTTATCTTTCAACATAACTTATATTCCTTAATGAGGAAAAATGTACTTACTATGACCACCATGTTACAGTATCTTGAGATGAATGCACTAACTGTAAGTCTATCTGGATAAGAGCTTCTGCTAAATGACTCAAATGTAATGTAACTGAGCTGCTTAATGGCCTACTTCCCAAAGAAGATAACTATATTTTCCCTAGGGAGAGAATTTGTCTTCCAGAATAGTAAACCTTTCATAACACTGTAAAAAAAAGAGATGTTGATTCAACTTAAAGCAACCAGCTGCAATAGGATTGTGAGTTGGCTCAACAACATTTTTGTTCCAGCTGGTTATCTTACATGTGGAATCAATATCATTTTTTTTTTAAAGTCCTTACTGTATGTTTTCAGTCATAACAGGCCTACTGAAAAACACACACACTCCATACAAACAAATGTCAGACTTGCACGCACGCACGCACGCACACACACATAAAACAACACACTCACATCAAGTATAATAATATATGCCTAGAGTGATACAGTAGCTATATACACAGCACTCAACACATATTCAGTGTTGGTTAATAGTATTTATTGGAGTCATAGCAAAACCCTTTGCAAAGGATGTTGTACTCATTGATACAGTTGTAGTCTGAAGTTTACATACACCTTAGTCAAATACATTTAAACTCAGTTTTTCACAATTCCTGACATTTAATCGTAGTAAGAATTCCCTGTCTTAGGTCAGTTAGGATCACCACTTTATTTTAAGAATGTGAAATGTCAGAATAATAGTAGAGATAATGATTTATTTCAGCTTTTATTTCTTTCTTTCATCACATTCCCAGTGGGTCAGAAGTTTACATACACTCAATTAGTATTTGGTAACATTGCCTTTAAATTGTTTAACTTGGGTCAAATGTTTCGGGTAGCCTTCCACAAGCTTCCAACAATAAGTAGGGTGAATTTTGGCCCATTCCTCCTGACAGAGCTGGTGTAACTGAGTCAGGTTTGTAGGCCTCCTTGCTCGCACACGCTTTTTCAGTTCTGCCCACAAATTTTCTATTAGATTGGAGTGGCCATCGCAAAGCCCTGACCTCAATACCTTGACTTTGTTGTCCTTAAGCGATAACTTTGGAAGTATGCTTCGGGTCATTGTCCATTTGGAAGACCCATTTGCGACCAAGCTTTAACTTCCTGACTGATGTCTTGAGATGTTGCTTCAATATATCCACATAATATTCCTTCCTCATGACGCCATCTATTTTGTGAAGTGCACCAGTCCCTCCTGCAGCAAAGCACCCTCACAACATGATGCTGCCACCCCGTGCTTCACAGTTGGGATGGTGTTCTTCGGCTTGCAAGCCTCCCCCTTTTTCCTCCAAACATAACGATGGTCATTATGGCCAAACAGTTCTATTTTTGTTTCATCAGACCAGAGGACATTTCTCCAAAAAGTACGGTCTTTGTTCCCATGTGCAGTTGCAAACCGTAGTCTGGCTTTTTTATGGCGGTTTTGGAGCAGAGGCTTCTTCCTTGCTGAGCATCCTTTCAGGTTATGTCGATATAGGACTTGTTTTACTGTGGAAATAGATACTTTTGTACCGGTTTCCTCCAGCATCTTCACAAGGTCCTTTGCTGTTGTTTTGGGAGACAGAACGAGTCTCCTTCCTGAGCGGTATGACGGCTGCATGGTCCCATGGTGTTTATACTTGCGTACTATTGTTTATACAGATGAACGTGGTACCGTCAGGCATTTGGAAATTGGTCCCAAGGATGAACCAGACTTGTGGGGGTCTACAATTTTTTTTCTGAGGTCTAGGGTGATTTCTTTTGATTTTGCCATGATGTCAAGCAAAGAGGCACTGAGTTTGAAGGTAGGCATTGAAATACATCCACAGGTACACCTCCAATTGACTCAAATGATGTCAATTAGCCTATCAGAAGCTTCTAACGCCATGACATCATTTTCTGGAATTTTCCAAGCTGTTTAAAGGCACAGTCAACTTAGTGTATGTAAACTTCCGACTTCAACTGTACCTGTGAAATAACAGCCTAAGAAAATATTGCAATTAAGCTCAAACCCTTGCCGTCACTAATCTATCCATACCCTTCCTCTCACTAATCTATCCATACAGAAAAATATGGTTTTCATGCTATATCAGCTAATAATTATTTTGCATAGATTCATTTCAAGATTACAAAAACCATGAGCAAAAGCTGCATAAATGATGATATATTATGATTAATACTATCATCACTCACTTTGATTGTGGTACTAGTAGCCTACAGTCTATAGTCCACAGAATTTTACTTGACCAAACTACAAATACTATGAAGTTGGCACTCTTTAGTCACAGGAGACAACACACTATTGGGGAGAGGCATTAATGACTTAGTAATTACACTGTACCTGCCTATATGACTCCCATTTAAATACATAGATTCAGTACAGACTCTTGTTCTCTCTCTCTCACACTCCCACACAAACACACACACCTTCTCTCTCATTCGCATTTTCTCTATCCCTCACATGGACTCAAACTCGTCGATGCGTTGCTTGGTGTTGCCCTGTCGTATCTGACGGAGGGTCCTGTACTTGTCCCGGCCGGCCTTAACGTTCTCCGCGTGGATCAGGTCGTTGGGAGTATTCTTACTGTCGTCTCGAGCGCTGGCCAACTCACTACTCAGGGCCTGAGGACAAACGGAAAACAAGGACACAAATAAACTTGTGGAGCGTCAATATAATTGTAAGGGGTGCGTAACCAGTGGCAGGGAAGTCAGAAGTAGGAGAGCAGAACTTGGTAATTGCCGGAGCAGTTTAATAGCAAAACCAACGGCATAAAAATAAGCAGATATGGGTACAAAAACCCGTCGCGCACAAGCACTTACAATAAACAATGCCACACAAAGACAAGGGGGGAACAGAGGGTTAAATACACAACAAGTAATTGAGGATATTGAAAACAGGTGTGAGGAAAAAGAAGACAAATCACATGGAAAATGAAAAGTGGATCGATGATGGCTAGAAGACCGGCGCCTCCGAGCGCCGCCCGAACAAGGAGAGGACCCGACTTCGGCGTAAGTCGTGACAATAATGTACTATACATGGAATGAATGTGTGGTACATATGTAACGCATGTGGTCTAAGAACCATAGCTCTCATTTCAGAGCTCAGGGTTTGAGGACATTTTTACATTTAGTCAGGACTGAACCCAACCATGCAGAATTATGGTTAGGTTAGGGCCACAGGTTATATGTTAAATAAGGTAGGGTCTGGCTTTTGTATCGTCAGCCGTTCATTCTGCTGGGCCTCTGTCATGGTCATGAATTAGGGTCATCTGTTAAGGTTAAAGGTCATGGAGTGTGGAAGAAGTGAAAAAATTATGGTTGTCTATCAACAATGACAAGCCACCGGTGTCTGACAACCTGGATGGGAAATGAATGAGGATAATAGCAGACGATATTGCCACTCCTATTTGCTCTATCGTCAATCTAAGCCTACTAGAAAGTGTGTCATCAGGCCAAAGTCATTCCTTGACCCAAGAATAGTAAAGCCCGTCTCCGGAGTGGCGCAGTGGTCTAAGGCAGTGCTAGCTGTGCCACTAGAGATCCTGGTTTGAGTCCAGGCTCTGTCGCAGCCGGCTGTGACCGGGAGACCCATGGAGCGGCGTATAATTGGCCCAGCGTCGTCCGGGTTAGAGGAGGGTTTGGCCGGCAGGGATGTTCTTGTACCATCACACACTAGCGACTCCTGGTGGCGGGCCAGGCGCAATGCACGCTGACACGGTCGCCAGGTGTACGGAGTTTCCTCGGCTGGCTTCCAGGTTAAGCAAGCAGTGTGTCAAGAAGCAGTGCGGCTTGGCTGGGTGGTGTTTTGGAGGACGCAAGGCTCTTGACCTTCGCCTCTCCCGAGTCCGTACGGGAGTTGCAGCGATGGGACAAGACTGTAACTACCAATTGGATAACACGAAATTGGGAAGAAAATGGGTTAAAAAAATAAGAAAATAAATAAATGAGTAGTAAATCCCCCTTTACCTACTCAAATAGCCGACCAATCAGCCTGTTACCAACCCTTATTAAACTTCTGGAAAAAATTGGTGTTTGACCAGATACAATGTTATTTTACTCTAAACAAATTGACAACAGACTTTCAGCACGCTTATAGGGAAGGACATTCAACAAGTACGGCACTTACACAAATGACTGATGATTGGCTGAGAGAAATTGATAATAAAAAGATTTTATGAGCTGTTTTGTTAGACTGCAGTGCGGCTTTTGACATTATCGATCATAGTCTGCTGCTGGAAAAAATATGTGTTATGGCTTTACACCCCCTGCTATATTGTGGATAAAGAGTTACCTGTCTAACAGAACACAGAGGATGTTCTTTAATGGAAGCCTCTCCAACATAATCCGGGTAGAATCAGGAATTCCCCAGGGCAGCTGTCTAGACCGTTACTTTTTTCAGTCTTTACTAACGACATGCCACCAGCTTTGAGTGACGTGTGTAGTGACTCACTACCACATCAACTGAAATGACTGCAACACTTATAAAGAGCTGCAGATAGTTTCTGAATGGGTGGCAAGGAATAAGTTAGTCCTAAATATTTCAAAAACTAAAAGCATTATATTTGTGACAAATCATTTACTAAAACCTAAACCTCAACTAAATCTTGTAATAAATAATGTGGAAATTGAACAAGTTGAGGTGACTAAACTGCTTGGAGTTACCCTGGATTGTAAACTGTCACGGTCAAAACATATTGATACAAAAGTAGCTAAGATGGGGAGAAGTCTGTCCATAATAAAGCGATGCTCTACCTTCTTAACAGTACTATCAACAAGGCAGGTCCTACAGGCCCTAGTTTGTCTCACCTGGACTACTGTTCAGTCGTGTGGTCAGGTGCCACATAAAGGGACCTCAGAAAATTAGAATTGGCTCAGAACAGGGCAGCACGGCTGGCCCTTAAATATACACGGAGAGCTAATCTCTCATGGCTCAAAGTGGAAGAGAGATTGACTTCACCACTACTTGTTTTTGTAAGGCGTGTTGACATGCTGAATGCACCGAGGTGTCTGTTTAAACTACTGGCACACAGCTCAGACACCCATGCATACCCCACAAGACATGCCATAAGAGGTCTCTTCACAGTCCAGAACAGACTATGGGAGGTGCACAGTACTACATAGAGCCATGACTACATGGAACTCTATTCCACATCAAGTAACTGATGCAAGCAGTAAAATTAGATTTAAAAAACAGATAAAAATACACCTTATGGAACAGCTTGGACTGTGAAGAGACACACACACACAGACATCTACACACACGTACACATGGATTTTGTATTGTAGATATGTGATAATAGAGTAGTGGCCTGAGGGAGCACAATGTGTTGTGAAAAGTGTTATGAAATGTAACCTTGGATAGGATATAGTAATCCTTCTAACCCCCCCCCCCCTAAAAGATATAGATGTACTATTGTAAAGTGGTTGTTCCACTGGATATCATAAGGTGAATGCACCAATTTGTAAGTCGCTCTGGATAAGAGCGTCTGCTAAATTACGTAAATGTAAATGTAATGTCATGTAATATTTTAAATTGTATATAACTGCCTTAATGTTGCTGGACCCCAGGAAGAGTAGGGGATCCTTAATAAATACAAATGCGTTATGGGTTAAGTTAGGGTCTGACTGTGTCTGACCTTGAGGTGGTGAGGTGTTTCTTCAGCCGTTTGTTCTTCTAGGCCTCCGTCATGGTCATGAGTTAGGGTTAATTAAAGGGCATAGGTTATGGGTTAGGGTTAATTAAAGGTTATGGGTTAGGGTTAATTAAAGGTCATAGGTTATGGGTTAAAGGGGAACTTCGCTTAAAAACATAATTTTAGTATTTGTTTCATTAGTCCACTGTTAATAGGGTCCCATAATGTTTTGCATGTCAGCAGCCAATTTTTCAAGATATTGGACTTTCAGGAAGCAAAGTGTCACCTTTGATGCCTTTTACATCGTCATCATGATGTGGTTGGTGACACTTTGCTTCATGAAAATCCAATATCTTGACAACTTGACTGCTGACATGAAAAACATTTTGGGACCGTATCAACAGTGGACTAATGGGGGGAAAAAAGTAGAGTTTCCCTTTAAGTTAGGCGTTTCTGACCTTGAGGTGTTTCTGTAGCCGTTCATTCTTCTGAGCCTCCGTCATGCGTTCCTCCTCGCTGCGGTCTCTGACCATGCCTGGTGATGTCAGCTCGGCACTGGCCTCGGCGCTGCTCTCGTCAGTCTCGTCGTGGTCCCCCTGCACAGAGTCCTGGATGTGGACACTGATGACTTTAGTCTTCAACTCCAAATCAACCTCCACCATGACCGCCAGACGACGAACACACACATGACCGCTCGAAGTGGATAACGCTATCACACACACACGCTCGCTCACACACGCTCGCTCACACACACACGCTCGCTCACACACACACGCTCACTCACACACGCTCGCTCACTCACACACGCTCACTCACACACACGCTCACTCACACACACGCTCACACACGCTCGCTCACACACACGCTCGCTCACACACGCTCGCTCACACACACGCTCGCTCACACACACGCTCGCTCACACACACGCTCGCTCACACTGAAGCACTGTGGTTAGAGGATAATGCTATCACACTCACACACTCTCACTCACACACTCTCACTCACACACTCTCACTCACATTGAATCACTGTGGTTAGATAGAGGATAACGCTATCACTCACACACTTTCACTCACACACTCTCACTCACACACACTCACTCACACACACTCACTCACACACACTCACTCACTCACACTCACTCACTCACACTCACATTGAATCACTGTGGTTAGATAGAGGGTTACGCTATCACACACACATTCATTCCTTCATTTATTAATTTATTCTTTCACCCTTTTCTGCCATCTCTTTGTATCGTCGTCCTTCTTCTGATTGACGTCCTCCAGAAGGGAGATCTTAGAGGTCAGATCAGTAGCCTGGAAAAGGAACCTTAGAATAATAAATGATTCTCCTAGTGTCCGTCTGTCTGTCTGTCTGTCTATTTGGATTTGGATTTATTATGGATCCCCATTAGCTGCTGCCAAAGCAGCAAAATTAAGGCAGTTTATACAATTTTAAAAACATTACAATACATTCACAGACTTCACAACACACTGTGTGCCCTCAGGCCCTTACTCCACCACCACATATCTACAGTACTAAATCCATGTGTATGTATAGTGCGTATGTTATTGTGTGTATGTGTGTGTATGCGTCTGTCTGTCTGTCTGTCTGTCTGTCTGTCTGTCTGTCTGTATGTCTGTATGTCTGTGACTATGTGTGACTCTATGTGTGACTCTATGTGTGACTCTGTGTGTGACTCTATGTGTGTGTAGCTGTCTGTTTGTGCATCTGTCTTTGTGTGCTGTCTGTCTGTCTGTCTGTCTGTCTGTCTGTCTGTCTGTCTGTCTGTCTGTCTGTCTGTCTGTGTGGCTTTGTGTCTGTCTGTCTCTCTGTCTCTGTCTGACTATGTGTGTGCGTGTGTGTGTGTGTGTGTGTGGCTGTGTGTGACTGTGTGTCTGTCTGTCTATGTGTGTGTGGCTGTGTGTGTGGCTGTGTGTCTGTCTATGTGTGTGTGTGTGTGTACCAGGTTCTCCATCTGGCTCTCTGACTGCTGTAGGAGGGCTGCCTTGGTCTCTTTCGCTGCCCTGCGCTCCTTCTCCAGACGCACTGCCTCCTCCTGGGCAAACGTCCTCTCCTTCTCCAGCTCCAGGGCCCTGCGAGTCCTCTCATCCAGCTCTACACACACACACACACACACACACACGCACACACACACACACGCACACACACACACACACACACACACACACACACACAGACAGAATAATATGAACACACACAAGCATGCATGCACATACAGCACACACACTGTCAGACGACAGAATGAGTCTGACCTTCCTGAGCTTTCTTGGTCTCTTCCTCAATCTGTTTCAGTCTGCCCATCAGCTCCATGGTTTCTCTGGCGATCTTCTCTGTCTCCTTCTCCGCATTCTCTCTCTTCTTCTTCTCGCTCTCAAGCAGAGCTCTGGAACGAGGGATACGAGGGATGAGTAAACACCTGCTAACAAACTCATCTCTATCACTCTCTCTCTCTCTCTCTTTTCTCCATGTCTCTGTCCTCACTTCTCCATCTGTCTCTTAGTCTTCTCCTCGCGGGCCTGGGCTTTCATCTGTTGGACCTCGATGGTGTCTGGCTTCCTCCTCCTCATGTACAGGTCATGGTTCCCCATGCACAGCGCCAGGATACGCTTGTTGATCCGTAGACGAGGGGCGTAGAACACAAAATCCTGGAACAGACTCATTTACCACAAATGTAGTTATCAGTGCCTCTTGCAAAAATGAAGTGACCTTTTTTTATACTTAACAAACAGGTACTATCAGAGGTTTGAATTATAACCAAATACACAGCAGATAAAGAAACAGAGGTGACGTACCGGGGCTTTCTTGTCCATGGGCTTTATAACAAACTTCTTGTCGTTGAAGGAAATGTTTCTGATCTCACTCCATGGGAAGCCGATCTTAGGGGTCATCCTATAAAAGAAAACACTGTAGAATAGTTCACTCCAAAATCAAAGTTTATCCAATGTTTTCAGACTTCAAAAGTAGTCTAATGTCATGATGATCTACGGAGAATTCCAATCTATACTGAACAAAAATATAAACGCAACAACTTCAAAGATTTTACTGAGTTACAGTTCATATAAGGAGATCAGTCAATAAATTCATTAGGCCCTGATCTATGGATTTCACATGACTGGGGATACAGATATGCATCTGTTGGTCACAGATACCTTAAAAAAAAGGGAGGGCCTTGGATCACAAAACCAGTCAGTATCTGGCGAGACCACCATTTGCCTCATGCAGCACAACATATTTCCTTCACATAGAGTTGATCAGGCTGTTGATTGTGGCTTGTGGAATGTTGTCCCACTTCTCTTCAATGGCTGTGTGAAGTTGCTCAATATTGGTGTGAAATGGAACAAGCTGTTGTACATGTCGATCCAGAGCATTCCAAACATGCTCAATGGGTGACATGTCTGGTGAGTATGCAGGCCATGGAAGAACTGGGACATTTTCAGCTTCCAGGAATCCTGGAATACAGATCCTTGCGACATGGGGCCGTGCATTATCATGCTGAAACATGAGGTGATGGCAGCAGATGAATGACATGACAATGGGCTTCAGGATCTCATCACGGTATCTCTGTGCATTCAAATTGCCATCGATAAAATGCAATTGTGTTCGTTGTCCGTAGTTTATGCCTTGCTCATACCATAACCCCACCGCCACCATGGGACACTGCTAAATTTACATATTGAGTTTATATTTTTGTTCAGTGTAGTTAAAGGTTCCTACTTGTCAGTGTTCTGGTATATGTTGAGGCCCAGAGCGTCTACCCCCAGCCACAGCTCTGAACCCTTCTTGTTCTTGATGCTGAAGTAGTTGACTCCATACATCTCTAGATCCTGAGCTATCTTCAGATACTCCACCATGGCATCCTCTCTGGGGACAAATTGACACAGAGACAGACACAGACACACATAGACACAGACAATCAGTGAGAAAGATGCTCTGTATGCAGCTATCATGATGCTTAGCACATTCTACATACACTGAGTGGACAAAACATTAAGGACACCTGCCCTTTCCATTACATAGACTGACCAGGTGAATCCAGGTGAAAGCTATGATCTCTTATTAATGTCACCTAAACCCTCTACAGTCTACAGACTAAACCCTGTCTATATGCCGGGGGAGGGAATTGTTTTAAGAAGGTCGTACCAGGGATCATTTAGATATTTTATTTTGAATTTTAAGACCACTTGATGTATCCAAAAAAGTATTATTATTTGATTCATATTTTAATTTGGTCTTACTGCTATTAGCAAATGCATTGAATAACAGATAGTCCCCCAAAAAATCTAAAGGAAGTTTGTTCTGAAGTGTCTGTCCTATATCTGAGAGATATAAGAAAGATCAGGAAACATTTGTTGTTGTTTTTTTACATTTTTATACATGTATTTAACCCCTTATTTTGGCACTAAACATTCTCCATATATAATTCCATACATTTTTTCAACTGGTACCGGGGGTCCTTCAGACGAGTCTTGTGAGGCCTGTGGAGCAAAACAACCAACAAAAAATGTGTATGTGTTCGTGAGACCTTTCCACAGAGGGGTCATATTAGTGTGTAGCCCAAACTGTTCGGATGCTACAGACAGAAGTTGGCAGATCGGCTGTACTGACTTCAGACGAGTACCAAGACGCTTGTGGGGGTCGTAGGGCAAAAAGGAGAAAACTATTGTGTTCGTGAGAGTCTCATCTTCCCATAGAGGGGTTTGTAGGCCAAACCGTTAGGATGCTACAGACGATTTTGTGAGATTTCTGGGATGTCTCATGGTCTTACAAACATATGCAGAAGTCCGAATGTGGTGGATTGAGACATATCCAATGCAAACAAAAGATATCTTTAGCTTAAACTGACATATTTTTCATGGGGATCTGTTTATTATGCTAATTAGATTTCCACAGGAGTGCGGACATTGACATTAGGGTTTTTTAAATCCACTTCAATTATGGGAGATGAAGGAGTGGAGACAGGTTAAAGAAGGATGTTTAAGACTTGAGACATGGATTGTGTATGTGTGCCATTCAGAGGGTGAATGGGCAAGACAAAATATTTAAGTGCCTTTGAACGGGGTCTGGTAGTAGGTGCCAGGCACACAGGTTTGGGTCAAGAACTGCAAAGCTGCTGGGTTTTTCACACTCAACAGTTTCCCATGTGTATCAAGAATGGTCCACCACCCAAAGGACATCCAGCCAACTTGACACAACTGTGGGAAGCATTGGAGTCAACATGGGCCAGCATCCCTGTGCAACGTTTTCGACACCTTATAAAGTCCATGCCCCGGGGGCGAATTGAGGCTGTTCTGAGGGCAAAAGAGGGGGGTGAAACTCAATATTAGGAAGGTGTTCTTAATATTGTGTACATCAGTGTAAAATCAGTGCAATACAAGTAAGCCAGTGTTACTTGGATTGGACTGTGAGTAGAGAGGACATGTGGTCTTACCTCAGCACTCCCTTGTGCTCCTCATGCCACACCTTTATCCTATTCTCCCACTGCTCCTTGTTCAGCTTGTGCTGCTCCAGAACCCTAAGGGTAGAGGACACGAGAAGGGTCAATTAGGAGGGTAGAGAGAAGACGGTAGCCTAGTAGTTAAGAGCGTTGGGCCGGTACCCAAAAGGTTGCTGGTTCAAATCCCGGAGCAGACTAGGTGATCCGTTGATGTGCCTTTGAGCAACGCACTTAAATCTTTCTAGATAAGAGTGTCTGCTAAATGAAATGGAATTGACCCCAACACTGATCTGAGTATGGAAGACAACAATCAGGGAGACTTGGAATAGATCTCTCTTCAAAATGATCATAGAAGATCAACAAATTCAGTGGACTGTTTCACCAGTTTAGCTTCTGTTTGTGGGCTGAGGTATGTCACACAGGGGGACAGGGAGAGACGACACACCTCTGGGGAAGCAGCTTGTCCCTGCTGAGGTAACCAGGGAAGTGGTAGTCCTTCTTGTAGTCTCCATGTTTGGTCTGAACAGAGTAGGAGGCCAACAGCACAGCTGTCTCAGGAGGACAGTAGATATCATCATTCAGGATGCCCTCCTTCACCTGCAGTGACATACATTATAAACAGTGTGTGTGTGTGTGTGTCTAACCTGTGTACATCTTAATACACATACAGTGCATTCGGAAAGTATTCAAATCCCTTGACTTTTTCCACATTATGCTACAGTACAGCCTTTTTCTAAAATAGATAAAATAAAAATGTTCCTCATAATTTTTGGGGGCAAATTAAAAACAATTCAAATATGAAATACATTATTTACATAAGTATTCAAACCCTTTAATGTGAGACTCGAAATTGAGCTCAGGTGCATCCTGTTTCCATTTATCATCCTTAAGATGTTTCTACAACTTGATTGGCTTCCACCTGTGGTAAATTCAATTTATTGGACATGTTTTGGAAAGGCACACACCTGTCTATATAAGGTCCCACAAAAACCAAGCCATGAGGTCGAAGGAATTGTCCGTAGAGCTACGAGACAGAATTGTGTCGAGGAACAGATCTGGGGAAGATGACCAAGAAACTGATGGTCACTCTTACAGAGCTCCAGAGTTCCTCTGTGGAGATGGGAGAACCTTCCAGAAGGACAACCGTCTCTGCAGTACTCCACAAATCAGGACTTTATGGTATAGTGGCCAGACGGAAGCCACTCCTCAGTAAAAGGCACATGACAGCCCACATGGAGTTTGCCAAAAGGCACTTGAAGGAGTCAGACCATGAGAAACAAGACTCTCTGGTCTGATGAAACCAAGATCGAACTCTTTGTCCTGAATGCCAATCGTCACGTCTGGAAGAAACCTGGCAACATCCCTACGGTGAAGCATGGTGGTGGCAGCACCATCCTGTGGGGATGTTCTTTAGCAGCAGGGACTGGAAGACTAGTCAGGATCGAGGGAAAGATGAATGGAGCAAAGTACAGAGAGATCCTTGATGAAAACCTGCTCCAGAGCACTCAGGACATCAGACTGGGGCAAAGGTTCACCTTCCATCAGGACAACAACCCTAAGCACACAGCCAAGACAAAGCAGGAGTGGCCTCGGAACAAGTCTGAATGTCCTTGAGTGGCCCAGCCAGAGCCCAGATTTGAACCCGATCTCTGTAGAGCCCTGAAAATAGCTGTGCAGCGATACTCCCCATCCAACCTGACAGCGCTTGAGAGGATCTGCAGAAAAGAATGGGAGAAACTTCCCAATTGCAGGTGTACCAAGCTTGTAGCACCATACCCAAGATGATGCGAGGCTGTAACCACTGCCAAGGTGCTTCAATAAAGTACTAAGTAAAGGGTCTGAATACTTATGTAAATGTGATATCTGATTTTTATTTTTAATAAATTAGCAAAAATTAGCTTTGTCATTATGGGGTATTGTATGTAGATTGATGAGAAAAAAACGGATTTAATCCATTTTAAAATAAGGCTGTAACGTAACAAAATGTGGAAAAAGTGAATACTTTCCGAATGCACTGTATGTGTAGGGGAGAGTGGGTAAGTTGAGCCACCCTTGTTTCTAGGAAACTATACACAAAATGAATCATGTGACCAAATATTTTTTCTTTGTTAATTATTCATTTTTGTTACCCCTTTTTCTCCCCAATTTCGTTGTATCCAATTGATAGTTACAGTCTTGTCTCATCGCTGCAACTCCCGTACGGACTCGGGAGAGGCGAAGGTCGAGAGCCATGCGTCCTCCGAAACCCAACCAAGCCGCACTGCTTCTTGACACAATGCCCACTTAACCCGGAAGCCAGCCGCACCAATGTGTCAGAGGAAACACCGTACACCTTGCGACCGTGTCAGCGTGCACTGCGCCCAGCCCGCCACAGGAGTCGCTAGTGCGCGATGGGACAAGGACATCCCTGCCAACCAAACCCTCCCCTAATCTGGACGACACTGGGCCAATTGTGCGCCGCCCCATGGGTCTCCCAGTCGCGGCCGGCTGCGACAGAGCCTGGACTCGAACCCAGAATCTCTAGTGAAACAGCTAGCACTGCCTTAGACCACTGCGCTACTCGGGAGGCCACGTGACCAAATATTTGTGGGCAAAAGTGGGGTTGCAACTCAATATTAGGAAAGTGTCCTCAATGTAAATCTGAATGTAGGCATACATTTAAGATATACAATATACCACACCCACATTCCATGAATTAAACTTTGACCTACCAGCACCCACTGTAACAGGACACCAGCACCAACTTACCCTGTCCCTTTGTTCAAGTTACCCAAGACCCAGGGTAAGTTGTGCCAAGAGACCACTTTTTTTGGACAAGCTATGATTTCAACACTGTAATGTTTAAATTAATATATTTACAGCAGGGATGGGCAACTTTGATGTCTGCGTACCCTCACCTGCAGTCACATCCAACCCTAGCCTTTTGAGGGCCCTACGTGGCATTTTGTTTTTAGAAATGTTCCTCTTGACAGTGGAGAGAAAATTTGACATTTTAGAGTAAATTCCTGCAATTCTACACATTTTGCCATGGGGCGTAGAGAAAATGTTGTGGTATTAAAGCAAGTTTGCTGCAATTCTTCACATTTTGCTACAGGGTGGAGAGAAATGTTTTCAGTTTTTAATATCTGAGTGACTAACAAAATTAATGTGGGCCCCACGGTCGGTTATTCGACCATGATTACTACAAGTTTAGATTACTAAGTTAGTCTAGCCAGCTATCTAAAACATTTTTGTTGACACAGGCTAATTGAGTGACTGTCAGTGACTGACATAACAAGAGAAACTGCTGATGCACAACCACATTTCTAAATTGGACCTTGTGTAAGTTGAGACCCCGACTGAGTTCCTAAAACTCACCACATTCTGAAATATACGTAGAGATCTTTGTTAGAAAGAATAATATATTTCGCTTGACGTAGTGATGCTGAATGTAAAAAATGGCTCAACATAGTCTACTCTTCCCTATGATAGCATGTTGCTATTGATCTTTGGTCTGACCTAGTATTGACTCAGTGCTCTTTATAAGAGCCTATTTTGGGATTTTCTATTCCTTTACCTTTGATATTGAACATTGCATTGTTGAGGAAGTGCTTGTAAGTAAACATTTCTCTGTACTGTTTACACCCGTTGTTTCCTGTGAACGTGACAAATTAACTTTGATTTTATGTATGTGTGTGTGCGCGTCTGTGTTTGCGCATGTAGTCGTGTGTGTGTGTGTGTGTGTGTGTGTGTGTGTGTGTGTGTGTGTGTGTGTGTGTGTGTGTGTGTGACCTGCAGGAAGAAAAGTCGTTGCGTGGCCTCTTGGATCAGTTCCTCAGCTACGTCTTCAGGGTAGAACTTGGCCCTGAACTTTATCAACAGAGGGTTCTCCCTGCGTACATCCTGAGCTGTCACCTGGGGACATTACAGCATTGCAACAACATGATTGAGTTAATAAGTGAATGAATGAGCATGGGTGTGTGTGTGTGTATGTTTACATGCATGTGTGTTTACTCTGTGTGTGTGTGTGTGTGTGTGTGTAGAGCTGGATGAGAGGACTCGCAGGGCCCTGGAGCTGGAGAAGGAGAGGACGTTTGCCCAGGAGGAGGCAGAGCGTCTGGAGAAGGAGCGCAGGGCAGCGGAAGAGGCAGTCCTGTATGTTGTTACTGTCTGAGGAGAATAGTGAGGATGTACTCACCCTCTTGTTGAGTTTGAGCCAGGTAGAGAAGCCTTTGCTGTCCTGGTACTGTAGGCCAAAGAACCAGGTCTCTCTCAGCCCGATGGTCTTCACTATCTACACAACAATGAAGAAGAAGAACACTTGTTTGTCCATAGTCAAGGGAACTTGTCTGTCCGTCCACCTGTCTGTCTGTCCGTCCGTCCGCCTGTCCACGTACCTGGTCGAAGAGTTGTTTGCCAGTGGTGCTGGGCAGGATGGCAAACTCCAGCTCAGCATCCATGGTGGTGACGCGAACATTGATCTACCAGAGGGCGTTCACATAGACACAAACTGGAGTATGAATGGGAGGAGAGAGAACTTAATAGCCTATTAAAACACATTGATAGAGTTACGGTTAGTATAAATAGGGAGTATGGTTTACAATAGGGGAAAGACATGCAGAATACACTGAACAGAAATATAAACGCAACATTCAACAATTTCAAAGATTTTACTGAGTTCAAATTTCAAATGAGGAAATCAGTCAATTGAAATAAATTAAGTAGGTTCTAATGTATGGGTTTCACATGACTGGGAATACAGATATGTATCTGTTAGTCACAGATACCTTTTAAAAAAAATGGGCCTCAGGATCTCATCACTGTATTTTTGTGCATTCAAATTGCCTTAGGTAAATTGCAATTGTGTTTGTTGTCCATAGTTTATGCCTGCCCATACCAAAACCTCACCACCACCATGGGGGACTCTGTTCACAACGTTGACATCAGCAAACCGCTCGCCCACACGACGCCATACACGTGGTCTGCGGTTGTGAGGCCGGTTGGACGTACTGCCAAATTCTCTTAAACAACGTTGGAGGCGCCTGAAATTAACATTCAGCTCTGGTGGACATTCCTGCAGCCAGCATGCAAATTGCACGCTCCCTCAAAACTTGAGACTGTGGCATTGTGTTGTGTGACAAAACTTCACATTTTGGAGTGGCCTTTTATTGTCCCCAGCACAAGGTGCACCTGTGTAATGATCATGCTGTTTAATCAGCTTCTTGATATGCCACACCTGTCAGGTGGATGGATTATCTTGGCAAAGGAGAAATGCTCATCAATAGGGATGTAAACAAATTTGTGCACATTTTTGAGAAATAAGCTTTTTGTGCGTATGGAAAATGTCTGGGATCTTTTATTTCAGCTAATAAAACATTGGACCTACACTTTACATGCGTTTATATTTTTGTTCAGTGTACTAAGGGGCTAAGCAAATTATATGTCTCTTACTATGATTGTAAAATTGTGTGCTAGGTTCTTAGTGACGGAAAAGACCCCCAAAATATAATATAATATAATTATGTTTCTTACATTTTTCTGTTCAACCTGCAGGATCATCCAATCGCAACTGGTTGTAGGGGACTACAATGAAAACATGAAGCCCACAAGGTATTTTTAAACGTTAAATATTATTTAGGGAGAATTCGCAGAACAAAATAGAGTTGAGAGTATTCTCAGAACAGGGGAAGGTTTATTCTAGGATTCCATGATCCACACAGAACAGGGGAAGGTTTATTCTAGGATTCCATGATCCACACAGAACAGGGGAAGGTTTATTCTAGGATTCCATGATCCACACAGAACAGGGGAAGGTTTATTCTAGGATTCCATGATCCACACAGAACAGGGGAAGGTTTATTCTAGGATTCCATGATCCACACAGAGTAGTGTAGGTTTATATTGTTGCTGTTGTTGATTTGATGTCACTCATGTTAGTGAAAGTTTCCACATTATGTGGACAATAAAAAAATATAGAATAAGTTCAAACCTATCCCAGGTAGCCCCCGCTAGGGTTTCTGAGGTGGTTAACAACACTGATTATGGAGCAAATTGGGATAAAGTTACGAAACAGCTGAGATCAGAGATGGCCAGGCCAACCAGGGAGGCCCATATTTAGGCCAATTATCATATGTTTAATGTTGATCACATCAGCCTATTCTGACCATGATACTTCAACCACAAAATGTATGAATGTTTCTACAAGTACAATGTTTATATTACTCAAAAGTGCTAAGATATAAAAGATTGAGTTTCAAAGTTGAGTGAACTCACTCTACTACAAGTATCCCACAGAACAATGTACTGTTGTGTTGAAACGCAAACTTTAAAAAAAACATTTGTGTCTGATGTGAGTGGTTGACAAACAAAAATGTAACTTTTAACAAACACGGTATAACTCAGGGTAGTAATACCGTAAACCTTTAAAATGGCTGGTTTCAAATTGTAATGTCATATGCACAAGTACCGTGAAATGCGTTTCTTGCAAACTCAAAACCCCAACAATGCAGTAATAAATAACAATGTAATACTAGGAAAAAAAACACAATAAATAAGAATAGGAAATGTGAAATACACAAAGGAAGTAAGCATACTATATACAATAAATAGTTTTCTAGCCCATTATTCTGTCTCACAGAGAAACAGAGACATTACTATGGGAAAAAGTTGGCCTTGTTTTACTGTCAAATGCTACATTTACACAATCTCACCCTAATCTTACACAAACAGCCACATTTTAACTTCAATCGAGATTTTATAGGATAAAAAGAGTATAAATGGATACTCACAGAAGACATTTGTAGATATTTTATCTCCTATATTATTACGTCCCTGAGAGGTTCTTATTTCGGCCTTAGCCTCTTCTCCACAGAGTCATATGAAAGTGCTTTCAATATTCACTGGGATTATGGTGAATTAAAACGAGCCATTGTTGTGTTCTCAGGACTAATCCAATGGCAGCCCAGGAATCTAACTCAAAGTGGATTAGAGCGGTGTACTAACACTTGACCCTCACAGGACCACCGCAAAATGGCGCACAAGACGTTGAATTTACATCCACCTTTAGAATACGATCATTTCATATGAGATATATGATTAGGCAATGTTGATAATATACTCTAGACTTAGCCTTAACCCTAGACCACAATGCCACTAGCCAGGGAAAAAGTGATTAGTAAATACAACACTCAAGGAATTAATTCTTGCTTCTACATTGTTGTTTTGTAAAAGACCATGTATGTCTTTTTCATTGTTCTTTTTTAATACAACATGTAATTGTTATTTTGTTAAAATAACATTTTAAGAATTGAAACAATAAATCTACTATCACCCTATGAGTAATATAGTGTAATGAACAGGCAGGGAGCAGGTCTCGAACCCTCGACCTTCAAGCCCGAAGTCCGGCGCGCTATCGACTGTGCCGCAAAAGCATGCTCGCACGGCAGAGTCGATTTCCGCGCTTATAAACCCAGGGTCGTTACACTCCTTTCAAAGAGCGCGTCCTCGCGCTAGCTTGCGACTCAACGCCTTACAGGAACGCGCTCACCGGCAAAGCACACGCACTGTCGTGGATGCAAGGTCCGATCACTTCCGACACCAATGTAATGAACAGGCAGGGAGCAGGTCTCGAACCCTCGACCTTCAAGCCCGAAGCGCTATCGACTGTGCTGCAAAAGCATGCTCGCACGGCAGAGTCGATTTCCGCGCTTATAAACCCAGGGTCGTTACAATAGTGTAGACAGTTGGCATCATTATCTTTAGGATTACATTGAAACAACGCAACCGTTTCCATTACAATGTTACAACAACAATGTAACGCAGCGTCTCTTAAAGTATGTGTCGCGACGTAAATGTATAATTATTTCATTAATTACTAGAATTGATTTGGCCAAGTGCAACTGCGCAGTCGGTTCAGTGCGCTCTGTTTAGCAGCGGTCTGTGCTCGAGTTTATCAGCTGCGCCAGTGGATGAGAGAGCGCGAGACATCCGCGTGCTTCGCGGTTTTACCGGATCTTGTTTTCTGCAGTTTTCTTGAAGATCCCTCCGCGACCCACACACTGCAGCGCTGCGGTTCAACCCACCGGCTGGCTGTTCCTCACAGGAAATGTTCTGATGCTTAGACACAAATTCTGACTGAGCTCAATCGTCATGAAACGCAAATACAGTGATGACTTTTTGCCTCTTTCATACAGACTTTGAGATAACGAGGAGCGCCCACAATGTTATTTTTTTATTGTGTGGGGAAGTGCTTAGTAATGAGTCTCTCAAAACAAACAAATGTAATAAAACGACACGTCCTGACCAAACATCCAGGCACTGCTGTACATAACGGTAAACCCAGGGAGTTATTTCAGAACAGAATGCTTCAAGAAACAGTGCTTCAAAAGTGGAACAGTAAGTCAACTAGCAAGGCATTGTTATTTTATAACAAGTGATGATAAGCATAAATAAAGGAGTACTATCTCTCATAGTAGTAGATGTGAGTTTCTCTTTCAACAATCCCCTGGCCTTTTAACGTTACACAGCTAATAGCTAACGTTAGCCAAAGCAAGCTAACTAGCTCCTGAAAGAGCAACCCTAAGAAACAGTACAGATGAAGATTAAAAATGATCAGGCCTACTGTACATTTTACTGTAGAAATGATCGTTGAAAACAAGTCTAGGTTGAAACTGTTGCTGTTACAGGTAATCATTTTTATTCTGAAGTGGAATAAACTGATTGATCACATTGATCTGCAGCAGGAAGCGGTCTCCAGCCTGACTGAGAAAGCAGTAGATGTTCAGATCCAGTTTGGCACCACATACACCTATGCAAGTCAGGGTTCTCAAGTACAGAAACAATGTCAATGCTCAGCATGACCTCAGTGTTGTACTGTCAAAACTGAGCCCAGAATAGACATGCTTGTTGAAAACTTCAACTGGCTACACACACACCTCTCATTAGGACTGTGTGTGTTTTCTGGTCTACATCTGTGTGATGTGATCAATCAGTTTATTCCAGTTCAGAATAAAACAAATATGTATTTTAACAGCAACAGTTCCAACCTAGACTTTCTATCAACAATAATTTATACAGTAAGATGTACAGTCGGCCTGATTATGTTTTATCTGTTACTTTGGGTTGCACGATCAAAAAGCCTGTGTGTGTGTGTTCTGGTCTACATCTGTGTAACGTGATCAATCCGTTTATTCCAGTTCAGAATTAAATTATTTATTGTATTTTAACAGCAACAGTTCCAATCGAGACACGTATGTAAGTGTTTTTAATGGGGGAAAATAAACAAAAGATATCTATGGGTATTTCATTATTTGTTTTTGTCTATATTGCATTTTGTTTTTTTGACATAAGGGCAATGAAATGTACCGATATTTACGTATAGTTGCATATGTTCCTAAGCTTGGGACCCAGGAAAACACAGAATCTCTCATTTGGGTCCCAGGCTGAAAAGGTTGAAGAACCCCTGATGTAACGGGTTTTATCAGATGTTTCAGTGCCAGACGGTCACAGTTTCAGCGGGGGGCACTGCTTTCCCCAGCGCATGCGTGCTGTGTAACAGTTTCCAGCGGGGGGCACTGCTTTACCCAGCGCATGCGTGCTGTGTAACAGTTTCCAGCGGGGGGCACTGCTTTACCCAGCGCATGCGTGCTGTGTAACAGTTTCCAGCGGGGGGCACTGCTTTACCCAGCGCATGCGTGCTGTGTAACAGTTTCCAGCGGGGGGCACTGCTTTACCCAGCGCATGCGTGCTGTGTAACAGTTTCCAGCGGGGGGCACTGCTTTACCCAGCGCATGCGTGCTGTGTAACAGTTTCCAGCGGGGGGGCACTGCTTTACCCAGCGCATGCGTGCTGTGTAACAGTTTCCAGCGGGGGGGCACTGCTTTACCCAGCGCATGCGTGCTGTGTAACAGTTTCCAGCGGGGGGCACTGCTTTACCCAGCGCATGCGTGCTGCTTCATAGCGCATGTCACGGCTGAAGGTATTGTGTTTTTATTAGCTAGCTGGCAGACCACCCTGTCCTTCCATTAACATCTAACGTATCTGGGCCTAAAGTCAAAACCATGGGGGACGAACAAGAGATCATGTGCAAACTAGAAAACATTATGGAAATACGGTAAGGATTTGTTTTCTTCTTCAAAGAAACCACATCTGGTAAATCAGGTAGCAGGATGGCTCAGGAAAAGAGCAGCGAGAAGCTAATATTAGCGTCTTGGCTTTGTTATTGAGCTAGGAAGCTAGCTGTATGTGGCGACACAGCCTTGATCAAGGTTAGCCAGCAGTGGTGACCGTTCTATTGTTCTTGAAAGAACTGCAGATAAACTCTCGCTTTTGTTTTGCACATTACACAATTGCTTGCTAGTTATGTATTATGCATAACCAACCCAGCTGTTTGCATCAACAAAAATCCAGATGCGAAGTGCTTTGTCAGATTAGCGGCTAGCTGGCTACTTAGCTAGCTTTTTGTCATTAGCCAGGAAACGTTAGCTAATAATTGTCTAACCATGGTTGGTGGTCCGGGTCCCCCAATGTCTGAGTTCATTCAGGCGGAACCAGTTGCAAATTAGCACATTGTTGAATAGATGTGACGCTGATTAGCTTGGCATCAGTAGAAAAAAAGATGTCTAGACAAGAATTACTCCAGTTATAACAATGGCATGTCGTGCACGAATATGTCGGTTATGCATGCATTATATTACTTATTTGCGTGACAAATATTCTCGCTCCTTATTTCATAAACTAATCTATTGAAACAGCAACACAATAATACACTATGATGTCTCGGGTTCTGGTCTTTCTTGAAAAAAATGTATTTTTATCTGAAGAGGCTAACCTGGTTAAATATAGGAGAAACAGTAGAAGATGCCTTAGGGCAATTGGTTTCTGAAGCATGATAGAGTGATGTGAAGTTGAACTGACAGAATGTTGTCTTTGTGCCCTCTGCCCTGTAATCACATTAATACTTGCAATTGTAAATAGTGCAGTGGTAGGTAACTACCTAATGCTGTAGAATTGGTAACTGGATCAGTGGTATGTAACTACTGAGTGGTGCAGTCTAAGGCTCTGCATCTCAGTGCTAGAGGCGTCACTACAGACTCCCTGGTTCAGCGGTCTAAGGCTCTGCATCTCAGTGCTAGAGGCGTCACTACAGACACCCTGGTTCAGCGGTCTAAGGCTCTGCATCTCAGTGCTAGAGGCGTCACTACAGACACCCTGGTTCAGCGGTCTAAGGCTCTGCATCTCAGTGCTAGAGGCGTCACTACAGACACCCTGGTTCAGCGGTCTAAGGCTCTGCATCTCAGTGCTAGAGGCGTCACTACAGACATCCTGGTTCAGCGGTCTAAGGCTCTCCATCTCAGTGCTAGAGGTGTCACTACAGACACCCTGGTTCAGCGGTCTAAGGCTCTGCATCTCAGTGCTAGAGGTGTCACTACAGACCCTGGTTCAGCGGTCTAAGGCTCTGCTTCTCAGTGCTAGAGGTGTCACTACAGACATCCTGGTTCAGCGGTCTAAGGCACTGCATCTCAGTGCTAGAGGCGTCACTACAGACACCCTGGTTCAGCGGTCTAAGGCTCTGCATCTCAGTGCTAGAGGTGTCACTACAGACACCCTGGTTCAGCGGTCTAAGGCTCTGCATCTCAGTGCTAGAGGTGTCACTACAGACACCCTGGTTCAGCGGTCTAAGGCTCTGCATCTCAGTGCTAGAGGCATCACTACAGACATCCTGGTTCAGCGGTCTAAGGCTCTGCATCTTAGTGCTAGAGGCGTTACTACAGACCCTGGTTCGATTCCAGGCTGTATCACAACTGGACGTGATTGAGAGTCCCATAGTGCAGCACACAATTGGCCCAGCGTCGTCCAGGTTAGGGCTTGGCCGGGGTAGGCAGTCATTGTAAATAAGAATTTGTTCTTAACTGACTTGCCTAGTTAAATAAAGGTTAAAAAAAATGACCAAATGTTGTATAATTGGTAACTAACTACTAGTGCATTTGTAAAGTATCTACTGTGTTACATTGGTAACTAGGGGTGTACAGTGATAACGAAGTAGTAATGTATTGGTTAAACTGTGTTTTCTATCATTTCAGGAATAAGACGGTACAGATGCAGAAGATCAAGTCTCGTCTGAAGTCAGAGTTTGAGTCCCTAGAGTCTGAGGAGAAACATCTGAAGGAATACAAACAGGAGATGGACCTCCTTCTGCAGGAGAAGATGGCCCATGTAGAGGAGCTACGACTCATACATGCTGATATCAACGTGGTGGGTAGAGAGAGAGTGAGAAAGAGTGTGTGTGTGTGTGTGTGTGAGAGACAGAAGCCACTATTTGACTTCTGAAAGCACAAAAAGATTTTAAAAAGTAACTCATTTTTTTTTTGTTATTTTGTTTGAAAAACAGACGTTTTAGGCTTAGTTATAGTGAAACCTCAATTCTGGTGTGTTCATTTTGACAGTTAGTTACAAAACATTAAGAACACCTTTCTAATATTGAGTTGCACCCCCTTGCCCTAAGAACAACCTAAATTTGTCACGGCATGGACATAAGGTGTCGAAAGCATTACACAGGGATGCTGGCCATGTTGATGCCGATGCTTCCCACAGTTGTGTCAAGTTGGCTGGATGTCCTTTGGGTGGTGAACCATTCTTTATACACACGGGAAACTGTAGTGTGAAAAACCCAACAGCGTTGCAGTTCTTGACACAAACCGGTGTGCCTGGCACCTACTACCATACCCTGTTCAAAGACAAATCTTTTGTCTTGCCCTTTCACCCTCTGAATGGCACATATACAATCCATGTCTCAATTGTCTCAAGGCTTAAACATCCTTCTTTAACTTGTTTCCTCCCCTTGAAGTGGATTTGACAAGTGACATCAATAATAGCTTTCAACTGGTTTTACCTGGTCAGTCTACATCATGGAAAGAGCAGGTGTTCATAATGTTTTGTAATTTGGTCTTTTAGTAGTATATCTAGCTCTTTTTGCCCCAGTGGTTCAACTCTACCATTGAACTTGTGATGTAGAGGCACCTGGAGAAGGTTCCTATACGTCACCTCAAGGGAGGGGTTCGGTATGAAATACACTCCCTTCTAGATGTGCTGGGTGGTACCACCTTCTGGTTTCGTATAGAAACAAGCACCTTATTTGGCAATAATGTTGGTAAGTGGAGTGGGACATATTTTGCTTGACGCTTCCTTGACTAGACTACTGGCATTACACAAAATTCAAAAGGCAGTAAGGCACACAAATTCTACATTTTGGTTTACCGTTTCATGCACATCTATGTCAAATCAAATGTTATTAGTCGCATGCGCCAAATACAACAGGTGTAGACCATACAGTGAAATGCTTACTGACAAGCCCCTAACCAACAATACAGTTTAAAAAATAGGAATAGGAATAAAAGGAACAAGTAATTAAAGAGCAGCAGTAAAATAATAGCGAGACTATATACAGGGGGTACCGGTACAGAGTCAGTGTGGAGGCTATATACAGGGGGTACCGGTACAGAGTCAATGTGGAGGCTATATACAGGGGGTACCGGTACAGAGTCAGTGTGGAGGCTATATACAGGGGGTACCGGTACAGAGTCAGTGTGGAGGCTATATACAGGGGGTACCGGTACAGAGTCAGTGTGGAGGCTATATACAGGGGTACCGGTACAGAGTCAGTGTGGAGGCTATATACAGGGGGTACCGGTACAGAGTCAGTGTGGAGGCTATATACAGGGGGTACCGGTACAGAGTCAGTGTGGAGGCTATATACAGGGGGTACTGGTACAGAGTCAGTGTGGAGGCTATATACAGGGGGTACTGGTACAGAGTCAATGTGGAGGCTATATACAGGGGGTACTGGTACAGAGTCAATGTGGAGGCTATATACAGGGGGTACTGGTACAGAGTCAATGTGGAGGCTATATACAGGGGGTACTGGTACAGAGTCAATGTGGAGGCTATATACAGGGGGTACTGGTACAGAGTCAATGTGGAGACTATATACAGGGGGTACTGGTACAGAGTCAATGTGGAGACTATATACAGGGGGTACTGGTACAGAGTCAATGTGGAGACTATATACAGGGGGTACTGGTACAGAGTCAGTGTGGAGGCTATATACAGGGGGTACTGGTACAGAGTCAATGTGGAGGCTATATACAGGGGGTACTGGTACAGAGTCAATGTGGAGGCTATATACAGGGGGTACTGGTACAGAGTCAATGTGGAGACTATATACAGGGGGTACTGGTACAGAGTCAATGTGGAGGCTATATACAGGGGGTACCGGTACAGAGTCAATGTGGAGACTATATACAGGGGGTACCGGTACAGAGTCAGTGGAGACTATGTTACAGGGGGTACTGGTACAGAGTCAATGTGGAGGCTATATACAGGGGGTACCGGTACAGAGTCAATGTGGAGACTATATACAGGGGGTACTGGTACAGAGTCAATGTGGAGGCTATATACAGGGGGTACTGGTACAGAGTCAATGTGGAGACTATATACAGGGGGTACCGCTTAGTCTCTCTCCCCTTCTCTCTATGTGCTTTTTGGAAGAAAACTAAATGTAGTCCGAGGAGTATACATTTAATTCGTAGCTACATCCATTTTAACAAGAACTAGAGGACAATGGTGGTCAGAGCAACAATTTTTTTTGTTTTTACAATATTCATCCCGTCGTCACCGGCGCCTCTAAGCCCATTGGAGGAGGTACCTGTATCTTTCTCATCCAATGGGTTAAAAAGTGAAAGCATACCTGTGAGAGGGGTTGCCCTGGTAGTAGTTGTATGTTGTTATACAGTATCCAAGACCAGTCTGAGTTAATTTGACCATGGGAAAAAGAGCTACTGTGTAAATACTGCAATGCGGGTTGGATTGAATTGAGCCACTAATCTTCATTTTCAAGGTAATAATTGCACTTCTCTCCCCAACAACACCTTATTTCAACAATATATTTTGCGCCCAATGGGGAATTCAAACTTACACCGCAAGTGGTACTAGATGTCAGGAACTCTGCCACCCACAACTTCTCACCTGAATGCATTTTTTGAAGGTGAAGGGGTTGAGAGTTACCCTTTAATAGTTGATGTATTTCTCTCCTTCTCCCCAGATGGAGAGCACTATAAAGCAGTCGGAGAACGACCTGAACAAGCTGCTGGAGACGACGCGGAGGCTCCACGATGAGCACAAACCCCTGAAGGAACATGTAGACGCCCTGAGGATGACCCTGGGCCTTCACAGACTGCCCAACCTCAACGAAGAGGAGGAGAAACTCTCTCTGGAGTCAGTACACATTATATACACACACACACTCACACACACATCAACTGTTCTCTGTGTTATCTTCTATCTCTGTCGCCATAGTTACTTTGAGAAGCAGAAGGCTGAGTGGCAGAAGGAGCCTCATGAGCCCACCATCCCAGAATCCCTTGCAGCAGCGGCTGCCGCGGCCCAACAGCTCCAGGTCTCCCGGAAACAAGATGCTCGCCAGACTGCCACCTTCAGACAACAGCCTCCTCCCATGAAGGTACACAGTACACACCCTCCTATGAAGGTACACACATACACACTCCTCTCCCGTCTGTGTACCAACACAATAATGACACTGTACTGACGTCTGTGTGTCTACATAGTAATAACACACTAACATCTCTGTTCTCTCTGTCCTCTCTCCAGGCCTGTCTGTCATGCCACCAACAGATCCATCGTAACGCTCCCATCTGTCCACTGTGTAAGGCCAAAAGTCGCTCTCGCAACCCCAAGAAACCTAAGAGGAAGCCTGACGAGTAGACACACACACACACTCCTACTACCACCTCATATTGCTAAATTTCACATCTGGAATTCAGTAATACATGTCATAACCTTTCCCCATGCCATGGAACCTACATTTAGTGTAATCGGCATTATCCTAAGTGTTTTCTTTTTAACAGTGCTTGAGTGTTGAAATGTAATTGTTAACTTTAAGGTTTAATAGACCCTAACCATGTTATATGCAATAATTCACAATATTATACTGTAACTGTACCCATGTTGTGATTGGTTGTGGCATTACATGTAAAACATACTGCATTTACTTGTTACTCTGTATTTAACATGTTTGCATTGCATGAACACTTTCCATGGCTGAACTATAATGACTGTGCTGTAACGGTTTGTGATGATATGAAAGTGGGTTCATTGTTGGAGTGTATAACCCAGGAAGTTGTTCTAATGTTTACTGAAGGCATAATGGACGGTCAAGGACTGACAAAACCATGATGCTTATTTGCTTTTAACAGTGTTGTATGTGAAACTTGAAGACAAAAATAAATGTATTTTGTACTGCAGTGTATTTTCTTTTATACTTTAAGATGAATCTCATTATAATACACATGATCAATGACAAGGAGTGAAAGTTACAGGCTGAGTCACACAGGGCTCTGATGAGAAGTAGTGCAGTAAATAGGGGATATTTCAGATATGTCCACATGGTGATAGTGCCAGTACGAAGGTACCTTTAGCTCGGTTCTTGTACTGCTGTCAGGTTAACATTCTGGGCCTTCAAGATGACATTGCGTTGGCAGAGTACATCCAGATTCCTGTTCTGTCTCCAAGGTAACCCCAAGTTGCTGTCTTCCTCTGGGCTGCAGTTGTTCCCAGATCCTGCTGGGGGAGGCTCCTCAGCAGCTCACCCAACAAACATACTGGGAAAATCTCATTTGCATTCTCCTGGCGTCCTCTTTCCCCGTCTCATGAAAACCCATTGGATGAGAAAGATACAGGTACCTCCTCCAATGGGTTTAGAGGTGGCGGTGAGAGGAGCGTCCTACAACACATGAGAACACTGATTAATATTCTGTTCTCATAAGACTTGTTGTTCTTGGGACTGTTTGCCATTCAGAGGGCCTTTTAAGTGACCAGGAACATAAGGACAGAACTATAATAACATGGCAGCAGCTACAGGACCTAAACAGAGAACACAGATACAGTGAGCAGTCTAAAGTACTGTGTGTGTTGTACCCTGTTGCAGAGGTGTGTGTTGTACCCTGTTGCAGAGGTGTGTGTTGTACCTGTTGCAGAGGTGTGTGTTGTACCCTGTTGCAGAGGTGTGTGTTGTACCTGTTGCAGAGGTGTGTGTTGTACCTGTTGCAGAGGTGTGTGTTGTACCCTGTTGCAGAGGTGTGTGTTGTACCCTGTTGCAGAGGTGTGTGTTGTACCTGTTGCAGAGGTGTGTGTTGTACCTGTTGCAGAGGTGTGTGTTGTACCTGTTGCAGAGGTGTGTTGTGTTCTGTTGCAGAGGTGTGTTGTGTTCTGTTGCAGAGGTGTGTTGTGTTCTGTTGCAGAGGTGTGTTGTGTTCTGTTGCAGAGGTGTGTGTTGTACCTGTTGCAGAGGTGTGTGTTGTACCTGTTGCAGAGGTGTGTGTTGTACCGTTGCAGAGGTGTGTGTGTAGTTTATCCTCCAGTGTGTTAGTGTCTAGTTGAGTAGTCTTCCTCCTGATGAAGGTGTTCAGGGACAAAGCTGCCTGCTGCTGCACACACACTCCACACAGATGGGTCATGCAGCTCCGTGTCCATGGCCTGTTAATTCACACACACACACACACACACACACACACACACACACACACACACACACACACACACACACACACACACACACACACACACACACAGAGTGTGTCAGTAAATGACACAGCCACATGCAGCTCAAAAGATATAGACGTTATGTGAAGAGAAATATTATTTTACCCATCTCATCTTCTCTGTGAATGTCTGGGGCTTCAGGGCAGAGATGAGCTGTAGGGGGACCAGCTGGGTCAGAGTCTGGGGCTTCAGCGCAGAGATGAGCTGTAGGGGGACCAGCTGGGTCCCAGTCTGGGGCTTCAGGGCTGAGATGAGCTGTAGGGGGACCAGCTGGGTCAGAGTCTGGGGCTTCAGCGCAGAGATGAGCTGTAGGGGGTCCAGCTGGGTCCCTGTCTGGGGCTTCAGGGCTGAGATGAGCTGTAGGGGGACCAGCTGGGTCTCAGTCTGGGGCTTCAGGGCTGAGATGAGCTGTAGTAGGACCAGCTGGGTCCCATTTTGGGCAGCAATGAGCTGTAAGGGGACCAGCTGGGTCCCAGTCTGGGCAGCAGGGTTGATCCTTTCCTTGCAGGGTCCAGACACTCACTGCCTCTGCTGCCTACCCCTCTGCAGCCCTTTCTCCTGTCTCTCCCTCTGTCCTTTAGGATTGGGGGCTTCCCCTCTCCTCTCTTGGTTGTTCTCTGTGTACTTGTATGACCATCCTCCTCCACGTCTCACTCTGCAACCCCTACCTCCCCCTCCCTCGGAGGGCTGCTCTTTCCCCCCCTCTCCTCCTGCCTCTCCTCTCACTCGCTGCTGTAGTTTCTGTGTTCTGTGTACTTGTATGACCATCCTCCTCCATGTCTCACTCTGCAACTTCTGCCTCCCCCTCCCTTGGAGGGCTGGTCTTTCCCCCTCTCTCATTTCCCTATCCTGCAGTTTCTGGGTTCAGCTGATTGTTGACCTGTGTTATCATTCTCCAGAAGTAGCTCTCCAGGCCCTTTTCATGCTGCGGGAAAAACCACTTCCAGTCTAAGGAACAACTTCCGCCAACATGGCGCCGCATGTTTACAAGGTCGCTAATAACTTATTTTAGTAAAAAAAACGGATATTTTTATTTTATAAAAGAAATGGGTGCACAGGCTCAATGGACTAAACTTACCCTTATATGAGGAATAAGGTATTGTGATAGAGCACTGAAAATAGTGTTTTGAAACAGACCCCAAATCATTTCCCCCTGCCAGAAAAAATACCCATAAAAATAATATCTGACCCCAAAAAATCTGTACCATGTCAGACCTGCTGAAATGGAAGAAAACAGTACAGTTTGGACATAAGAGAATCAAATGTAGCGGTTCCACAAGTCTTATACACATGGCCAGCCCACTACCAGAGCACATCACGACCCACCTAGAGAACAAAACAACGATGCCAGAGAATCACTGCAAAGGAGAAATTATATTCCAAGCAAGACGATGGCCACACATTTTTCAAATCAGACACTTATACATACCAAAAACAAACATATTCCATAACCAAGCAAACAAAAAAACAAGGCATTGAGAAAGGATGTAAACAACAAAGTCAATGGCGGGTGTTCCGCAGAGTGCCAGTCAGTCATCAATGGAACCTGTATTTGCGTGCGGGTTTGATGCTGACGTAGGTCTTCTTCACCTCCTCCGTCTCCTCTTTCTTCACCAGTTGGTACCGCTCCCCTTTTGTGGTCACCACCTGGTTGCTGTGGTAACGCACCAGTTTTTTAGGGGCATCTTTAGGTGCAACAGGCCTGTGTGTTTTCTTATCTTCCTCCCTGTCCACTAGCATGTACTTCTCCAGGATGCTCTCTTTCATCTTCTGCTCTGCCTGAGGGGAAGCCATCTTCCCATGGTTTACGTTTAGAGGTGTGTGGCTGAGCTGGATGTCTCCTTCGATGATGAGGCGGACAGCCTCCTCCATGTCACCTTTAGCAATGGACAAGGCACTCCTGGCCTCTGATAGTCTGCACTTGGGGAACATCTCCAGAAGGAGCGGCTCTTGGGCCTCCCACTCAGAGAATGGCACCTTGGCGGTGGCCCCCTCAGTCTGTGTAGTAAGGCAGTGCATCTCTCTCACAGGAGACCCAGTGGAGGTAGCGCCTACTGTCAGTGGGACCTCCATTCTAGCCTTTGGCACACTATTTTCTGAACTCCGGGCTGTGGCTAGTTTAGAAGCCAGGCTGAACATCATATCACAAACGTTAACACTGTCAATTTCAGCAAAGCCAGGAATGTAGGCCTCCAGCATTTCTACAAAGACCTCCACGTCAAA
Organism: Salmo trutta; assembly: GCF_901001165.1. Lineage (NCBI taxonomy): Eukaryota > Metazoa > Chordata > Actinopteri > Salmoniformes > Salmonidae > Salmo > Salmo trutta. The sequence continues at coordinate 10,099,478 of NC_042959.1, read as the reverse complement.
GTTCTCCTCCACGCTCTCCTGAGATCCCAGATCCTCCAGGACTCCAGTGATGTAGGGAAGCAACACATCATCCAGGGAACTCAGGTCTGCTTCGGGAATGCATGTCTGGATGAACTCCTGCAGGGTATCGTGGATTATCTTGTGAAGGTCCATAATGGGCTCAAAACCTGTTAACAAAAAAAAACAATACCAAATTCAGATTGATTCAAATGTGACGACAGAAATAAACGGGATTGCGAATTATGCCGCCTTTAACCTAACTATACGCTATCACGAATCATTACGAATTGATGATAGCTAGCTAGAAGTAAACAAAACGAAAACAAAATGAATCGTACCGGCGACCGCTGACTGTGAAGCAGGCAAGAATGGCTAACGTAACTTCAGGTTTTCAAAGGTTGACCAAACCGAACTAATATCAAAGAAAGTGGACACTATGATATATTATCTTCAGGATTTTCTGATCTATTGAAGGACAACAATCACGTAATGAGAAGAGATGACGAGAATCGGATTGCCGTTAACTATCTATAGTAGCTAAACTGGCTAGCTACAATAGCAGAACAAAAAGCTAGCAAGCCTAAACGAATATCGGTGTAGTAAAGTGCAACAAAAACTACGACGTGCAAATACAAATCTAACCTTAAAACGTGCAAGAAATAAAATGTTGTTCCAATTGTGTATCTACAAACTGTGTGAATAATTAGCCAGCTAAGCGATTAGAAAGACTGTTAGCAACTCAAATGTTTACACACGAATAACTAGAATAGAACCATTTTCCCAGCGAGTTCAGCGCTGTCAACAATCATTCCTTACCGCCACCTATCGAACTGGAGTGGGATTAGATCATGAAAAGGATCTTAAAAGAAAAAAGTACATTACTTTAAACTAAACCTTCATTTGTTCGCTTATATGTCACATTACTCCATTATATGTAAAAATATGCCCTACACGTGTATTTTCCTAGGACACTGACTTTGCTGATCACTACTTTATTGGGGAAAAGTGTAATTAAGACTGAAGTGGTTGTCTCACCAAGCCATTTTAAAATGAATGCACTTATTGCAGAGCGTCTGCTAAATGACAGAAATGTAAATGTAGCCAAGGCCTGTCTGTCATGCCACCAACAGATCCATCATAACGCTCCTATCTGTCCACTGTGTAAGGTCAAGAGTCTCTCCCGCAAGAAACCCAAGATGAAGCCTGACGAGCCTCACACTCTCCTACTACCACCTCATACTGATACATTTCATCGCTGGAATTCAGTAATACACATCTTTATAACCTTCTCCATGCCATGGAACCTACATTTAGTATCATCTTCATTATCCTATGTGTTTTCTTTTTAAATCAGTGCTGAGTGTTAAAATGTAATTGCTAACCTTACAGTGCATTCATAAAGTATTCAGTCCCCTTCACTTTTTCCAGATTTTGTTAAATTACAGACTCATTCTAAAATTGCTTAAATTGATTTTCCCCCTCATCAATCTATACAAAATATCCCATAATGACAAAGCAAAAAGGTTTTTGAAAAATGTTAGCTAATTTTAAAGAAAATAGAAAAACTGAAATATCACATTTACATTAGTATTCAGACTCTTTACTCAGTACTTTGTTGAAGCACCTTTGGCAGTGATTACGGCCTCGATTCTTCTTGGGTATGACGCTACAAGCTTGGTACACCTGTATTTGAGGAATTTCTCCCAATCTTCTCTGCAGATCTTCTCAAGCTCTGTCAGGTTGGATGGGGAACGTCGCTGCACAGCTATTTTCAGTCCGGGTTTTGGCAGGGCAACTTGTACTGAAGCCAATCCCTCATTGTCTTGGCTGTGTGCTTAGGGTCGTTGTTCTGTTGGAAGGTGAACCTTCGCCCCAGTCTGAGGTCCTGAGCGCTCTGGAGCAGGTTTTCATCAAAGATCTCTCTGTACTTTGCTCCATTCATCTTTCCCTTGATCCTGACTAGTCTCCCAGTCCCTGCTGCTGAAAAACATCCCCACAGCATGATGCTGCCACCACCACGCTTCACCGTAGGTATGGTGCCAGGTTTCCAATGGTGATTTTAGCGTGTAAATCTTGGTGGGGGAAAAGAAAAGTGGAACGCATGCCAGAAAAGCATATGCACAACATTACGCAACACTAAACAATACATGAATTGCACTATAACGGTGACAAACGGTGCCCGCAAACATAACAGCAGTCCCAATATCTTACCACTGCTACCCCTGGCTATCAGCAGAGCCTTGTCTGGCAGCAAAACAGTTCATTCAGCCTCATTTACTGCCTTTTAAAAAAACATATCTGATATGGCTGACTTGCTTAAACAAATGTGGTTTCTACAGACAATTGAGATGTACAAACTATGGCAGAAGGCGACGACAAGCAGATAAGAGGCAATCTGCAATTTTCATTAAGACAATGAGCGAGCTAGGACGGACGTAACGTTAGTCAATATAACTATTTGTTTAGCACTTTTGAAATGTACGCGACAGAATTCAGAACATGGGCCGTTCTTAAAGTGTTCTCCCTGTACACCAAGTCAGAAGCATAGGATGAATAAAGGTAGGCATATAAGCAGACAATGAAAGCTCTTAAAATATTTCTCTAAAACAGGTTATAGGCTACAGTAGAACAGTCAGAACAGTAGGCGAAATTAAGAGGGGTAAATTATTAGGGTGAGGCACATGGGATACTAACATCTTACCCAAGTGCAGACTATCAGAGGCCAGGAGTGCCTTGTCCACACAGCCACTGCCACTGATTCCTTCCAAACCACCCGTTGAATTAGCGATTTCCAACTTAATGTTTATGTCCAATGGCCAATGAGCACCGATATGTTTTATCTATCATTTCTCTTCATTATTTCTCTTCCTATGACAAGGATTAAAGAGGATTTGCCAGTAGACTGTCGACTTGACTCATGATGATGACTGCTAGCTAAAATTGGGAAAGTATGATGTTGACATGATCAGTCCAATCAAAGCTACTGTACATATAACGTGATTTAAAGCCATTTTATCTGTGGCCAATGACCTTGAGCCTTCATGGATGGGCACTTCTATGGCAGCAGCCAAAGGGCTAGAATTTTCAATGTACCGAGTCAATGTGCGGGGGTACAGGTTAGTTGAGGTAATTTGTACATGTAGGCAGTGGTAAAGTGACTATGCATAGATAATAAACAGCGAGTTTACAAGCAACAAGTCGAGATCTGTATTCGCTAAAAGTTTTTATTCAAAGTATGAATTTCGGCATCCTATGGAAGGACCGCGGTTGTACAGGACAAACATAATCAACTGATGGTGACTCAATGTTGTTGCTCGCATTTCACGCAACCAGTTATCAAAACTCAACTCCGCCTCGACATAAGCCAACGGAGTTGAGCGTTCTTCAGCTAATGTTGCTATTGGTTCTAACATTACAAATGTAAAACATACAGCATTTACTTGTTACTCTGTATTTAACATGTTTGCATTGCATGAACACTTTCCATGGCTGAACTATAATGACTGTGCTGTAACGGTTTGTGATGATATGAAAGTGGGTTCATTGTTGGAGTGTATAACCCAGGAAGTTGTTCTAATGTTTACTGAAGGCATAATGGACGGTCAAGGACTGACAAAACCATGATGCTTATTTGCTTTTAACAGTGTTGTATGTGAAACTTGAAGACAAAAATAAATGTATTTTGTACTGCAGTTGGAATTGTATTTCCTTTTATGCTTCAAGATGAATCTCATTATAATACACATGATCAATGACAGTCAGTGAAAGTCACAGTCTGCAATCCACTTCCACGTAGGGCTGTCTCGACGCAAAAGTAGTTCACTAGGGAAAAGGGTGCCATTTCTGCTATGCTCAGTCACATGGCCAGCATGAGGGTACACTGAGCTCAGTTATTGTATTGTCGTCAGGGTAACCCCAGATTGACGTTCTCTTGTCTGGGTACATCCAGATTCCTGTTCTGTCTCCAAGGTAACCCCAAGTTGCTGTCTTCCTCTGGCCTGCAGTTGTTCCCAGATCCTGCTGGGGGCGTCAGAGGGCTTGGGGAGGCCCCTTAGCAACTCTCCCAACAGACACACAGCGTCCTACAACACATGAGAACACAGGTTACTTCCCCCACTACACACCCTATATTTTTTCTGGGACAGTTAGTAGTTTAGACGGCCATTTTGGCACAGAAACCTAAAATAATAGAGCAAAGCAGGAAATGTATTGACAAGACGGAAGCAGAAAGGAACACCACAATTGAAGATCCTGTACTCTATGTGCAGTCCGTCTTCCTGTGTTGTACCCTGTTGTAGAGGTGTGTTGTGTTGTACCCTGTTGTAGAGGTGTGTTGTGTTGTACCCTGTTGTAGAGGTGTGTTGTGTTGTGCTGTACCCTGTTGTAGAGGTGTGTTGTACCCTGTTGTAGAGGTGTGTTGTACCCTGTTGTAGAGGTGTGTGTTTGTGTGTGTTGTGTTGCACCCTGTTGTAGAGGTATGTTGTACCCTGTTGTAAAGGTGTGTTGTGTTGTACCCTGTTGTAGAGGTGTGTTGTGTTGTACCCTGTTGTAGAGGTGTGTGTTTGTGTGTGTTGTGTTTCACCCTGTTGTAGAGGTATGTTGTACCCTGTTGTAAAGGTGTGTTGTGTTGTACCCTGTTGTAGAGGTGTGTTGTGTTGTACCCTGTTGTAGAGGTGTGTTGTACCCTGTTGCAGAGGTGTGTGTGTGTGTGTGTTGTGTTGTACCCTGTTGTAGAGGTGTGTTGAGTTATACCCTGTTGTAGAGGTGTGTTGTGTTGTACCCTGTTGTAGAGGTGTGTTGTGTTGTACCCTGTTGTAGAGGTGTGTTGTACCCTGTTGTAGAGGTGTGTGTGTGTGTTGTACCCTGTTGTAGAGGTGTGTGTGTAGTTTATCCTCCAGTGTGTTAGTGTCTAGTTGAGTAGTCTTCCTCCTGATGAAGGTGTTCAGGGACAAAGCTGCCTGCTGCTGCACACACACTCCACACACTGATGGGTCATGCAGCTCCGTGTCCATGGCCTGTTAATTAACACACACACACACACACACACACACACACACACACACACACACAGTGTGTCAGTAATTGCTGCAGACAGTCAGCCTCACCCCCATAGAGAGATACGGCTGAGAGATACAATGAGGCTAAACCAAGGTAGATCCACCAGAACTGATACACAGTTACTCTGCCCAGATAAAGTGTCCGTCTCACCCGTCTCATCTCCTCTGTGAAAGTCTTCATCTTCAGGGCAGAAATTAACTGTAAAGGGACAGGCTCTCCTGCAAGGTCCTCGCTCTCCCTCTGTCTCATCACAATCTTTTCCTTCTGCCTCTCTCTCCTCTCACTCACTGCTGTAGTTTCTGTGTTCTGTTTTCTGTGTATTTGTATGATCATTCTCCTCCACGTCTCACTCTGCAACCCCTGCCTCCCCCTCCCTCGGGGGGCTGTTCTCTTCTCCTGGCTCTCTCTCCACCCCGTCTCTCCTCCAGTTTCTGGCTTTAGTTTGTTGTTGACCTGTGTTATCATTCTCCTGCAGTAGATCTCTAGTGCCTCGTTATCCTCCATACCTAGGGCCAAGAAAAAGCCATTTTCACTCAGCCGGAAATGCCACTTCAATGTCTAGGGAACACAACTTCCGGCAACATGGCGCTGCATTTGTTTATGACGTTGCCAAAGTAACTTCGACTTTCAAAGGTTGAACAAACCGACTTAATATCAAACACTGTGGCCACTATGTGATATTATTTTCAGGATTTTCTGATCAACTGACGGACAACTGAATCACGTAACGAGAGGAGTTGACGAAAGTTGGATTGATGCTACCTAAACTAGCTAGCTGTACTGCTGCCAGCAGACCATAACGTCTGGCCTCAACGAATATAGTAAAATGCACACAACTACAACGTACACGTAACATAAAAAAACGAACCTTGTTGACGCAATTATGTATCCCCAAACTTTGTGATGAATTAGCTAGCTATTATATAAAATGTCAAATGCTTTAGCTAGCTAGCTACCCACCCAAAACTACAACAGAGCAACAATCTTGTTCTTGCGAGCGCAGTGCTGCTAACAATGAGTATTTACCGCCACCTAGCGTACTGGAGTGGGGTCGATGAAGAGGCTCCAAAAAAGAAAAAGTTAATATTTAGAAATACTTTTGGCTAAGCTCAGTTGTTATCTGCCTGCTTATATATTTTTATATGACAATATTTTATGTAAATCATGATGCTTTATGATATTATATCATAGTATACTTTATTACCTGCGTACATTTTATTGTAGAAACGTATATTATAGGTAGGCATAATTAAACTACAAAAGCTGGCCTACTTTGAGAAATTGGCTACATTTTCAGTTCAGTTATAAGGACAAAGTAATCTAAGCTATAAGCAAACAATGGTTACATCAAATAATTTCCCTTCCCTGTGTTTTTGAGAGGCGGAAACAGACTTCACTTCCCAAAATGCCTGGAATGTGCAGATCATCTTGGAAAAGAATGTAAGATGACCACCATACTTCTACAAATGCAGAGGTCTTCTTGATCATGGTTCTGCGGGCAGGGCAGGGCTGTGTGAACAGCTGATAGTCTACAACAGCCTCTCTGACAGTCAGACAGCTGCGCACAGACTATAAGATCGTTGCCAGTCACAGGGTAAACTAAAGAAATGGAGGTGATGACAGGCCTGTTACACGTAGACACAATACAGCACAAATCATTTATCTTAAAGGATTTCACTACAAACTTATACTCTTTAAAAAAAGATTTGAAACCTAAAGGGTTAAAGTTACTTTTGGTGAGCATGGCAAGCTAAAATGAAAATAGACTGAAGTAAGCCTATCTGATTTCAGATCACACATCATCGAATGACATGTTTGCTGGTACAGTAGTCTAGTGGTGTATTTCTACTACTGAACATCAGTTCTAGAAGTGCTGCCTTATCATGTAATCTTTACTCAGGACACAGTGAAACACCAGGGAATACCAAGGCCCCTGCCCACCAACCAAACTCACAGCCTGAGTGTCAGTGTCACTAGTCTATCACCCATCTAATTATAACCCCCCACAGTTCTCCAAGAATGGAAGTTTAGATAGGTCCATCTGTGGGACTAAAAATAGCCCCCCAGCAGCACCCAGCCAGCCAGACCCCCTCTCTGCTCTGCTGTGTTAGACAGCAACACATATGCACACCCGTGCGCACACACACACACACGAAACCCAACACACACACACACACACACACACACACACACACACACACACACACACACACACACACACACACACACACACACACACACACACACACACACACACACACACACACAAACACACACAAACACACACACACACTCAGCTCTTAGACCCCAGTCCCTGTGTGGATACAGCAACACATTCCTCTTGGAGTCTCCTCTTCCTCCATGTGACCAACGGACCATGGAGTTATAAGAGAGTGGTAAGTGTTTACTACCAACGTCCTGATTAACATTGTTGGCAGAAAAATCCCTGTTTGGTGACCCTGTAGGTGAGGTAAGTAGAAAGCATTGTTAACCACCATTTGCTGTGTGGCTATGGGTTTTTGGATTATGGTAGCTATAGCAGGAGTTAAATGGGGAATGGGATTCTGTCTGGGTTGGAAGTTTTTAACAATCCCCAAATCTGTTTCTTTTTGATCGTATTTTCCATGATCATATTTAGAAATATTTCATTTTCTTAATCCATTTCCCCATTATACCCTCTCTGCAAACTTGTGCAAACCCATATGGTGAGGATGTGGATTTCACTAATTTAACCCTTGCATAGTAATGTCTATTTCAAGAAGTGCTCATCCCACTTGGCTTCCAATAACACATTTACAGATGTCTGAGAGTAAATGAACTGAATGTTATATATTATTCTGTGAACTGGGCTCTATGTAGTGTGTGAGAGATGCATGTAGCACAAACATTCCCAGCACTTAAGTGGCCTATCTATTTCTGTCTCTATCTATTTCTATCTATTGTCTATTCCTGTCTATTATAGATTCCCTGTCTCTATGTATTACTTTCTATTATAGATTCCCTGTCTCTATCTATTTCTATCTATTGTCTATTCCTGTCTATTATATATTCCCTGTCTCTATCTATTTCCTGTCTCTATGTATTACTTTCTATTATAGATTCCCTGTCTCTATCTATTCCTATCTATTGTCTATTCCTGTCTATTATAGATTCCCTGTCTCTATCTATTCCTATCTATTGTCTATTCCTGTCTATTATATATTCCCTGTCTCTATCTATTTCCTGTCTCTATGTATTACTTTCTATTATAGATTCCCTGTCTCTATCTATTCCTATCTATTGTCTATTCCTGTCTATTATATATTCCCTGTCTCTATCTATTTCCTGTCTCTATGTATTACTTTCTATTATAGATTCCCTGTCTCTATCTATTTCCTGTCTCTATGTATTACTTTCTATTATAGATTCCCTGTCTCTATCTATTTCCTGTCTCTATGTATTACTTTCTATTATAGATTCCCTGTCTCTATCTATTCCCTGTCTCTATGTATTACTTTCTATTATAGATTCCCTGTCTCTATCTATTCCCTGTCTCTATGTATTACTTTCTATTATAGATTCCCTGTCTCTATCTATTTCCTGTCTCTATGTATTACTTTCTATTATATATTCCCTGTCTCTATCTATTCCCTGTCTCTATTTATTTCCATCTCCATCTATTACTGTCAATATCTATTCCCTGTCTCTATTTATTCCAGTCTCTATCTATTCCTGTCTTTTATCTATTCCCTGTCTCTATCTATTCCCTGTCTCTATTTATTCCCTATCTCTATCTATTCCGGTCTCCATCTATTCCTGTCTCTAGCTATTCCTTGTCTCTATCCATTCTGGTCTCTGTCTATTCCTGCCTATATCTATTCCCTGTCTCTATCTATTCCTTTCTATTATCTATTCCCTGTCTCAATCTATTCCTGTCTCTATATATTCCCTGTCTCAATCTATTCCTGTCTCTATATATTCCCTGTCTCTATCTATTCCTGTCTCTATCTATTCCCCGTCTCTATCTATTCCATCTATATCTATTCTGGTCTTTATCTATTCCCTGTCTCTGTCTATTCCTTTCTATTATCTATTCCCTGTCTGTATCTATTCTAGTCTCTATCTATTCCTGTCTCTATATATTCCCTGTCTGTATCTATTCTAGTCTCTATCTATTCCTGTCTCTATATATTCCCTGTCTCTATCTATTCCCTGTCTCTATTTATTCCTGTCTCTATCTATGTCTATCTCTATCTATTTATGTCACTATCTATTCCTGTCTCTACCAATTCCTGTCTATATCTATTCCCTGTCTCTATCTATTCCTGTCTATTATCTATTCCTGTCTCTATCTATTCCTGTCTATTATCTTTTCCTGTCTATTATCTATTCATGTCTCTAGCTATTCCTGTATATTTATTCCCATCTCTATCTAGTGCTGTCTATTATCTATTCTTGTCTATTCCTGTATATTATCTATTCCCTGTCTTTATCTATTCCTGTCTCTATCTATTCCTGTCTATTATCTAATCCTGTCTATTATCTATTCCTTGTCTATTATCTATTCCTTGTCTATTATCTATTCACGTCTCTATCTATTATCTATTCCTGTCTCTATTTATTCCCATCTCTATCTAGTGCTGTCTATTATCTATTCCTGTTTATTGTCTATTCCTGTATATTATCTATTCCCTGTCTCTATCTATTCCCTTTCTCTATCTAGTCCTGTCTATGATCTATTCCTCTCTGTTATCTATCCTGTCTCTTATCAATTCCCTGTCTCTATCTATTCCTGTCTATGATATATTCCTGTCTCTATCTATTCCCTGTCTCTATCTATTCACTGTCTTTATCTATAGCTGTTTCTATCTATTTCCTGTCTCTATCTATCCCTATCTATATCTATTTCTGTTTCTATCTATTCCCTGTCTGTTATCTATTCCTGCCTATTATCTATTCCCTGTCTATCTATTACCGTCCTGAAGCACAGATGATCCCTGGCTGGTACAAACCCAATCAGTTTAGCTATGCCTGTGTGTCTGTATTCTCCCTGTCTTGGTCTGATGCCGGTGTCTGATTCCAATTCTCCCTCCGAGGATCTATAAAGGTTATTCATTAACTTAATTATATCCCCCCCCTCTCTCTCTCTCCTCTCTCTCTTTCTCCTCTCTCTCTCTCGATCTTCTCTCTCTCTCTCTTTCTCCTCTCTCTCTCTCTCTCTCTCTCCTCTCTCTTTCTCCCCTCTCTCTCTCTCTCTTTCTCCTCTCTCTCTCTCTCTCTTTCTCCTCTCTCTCTCTCTCTTTCTCCTCTCTCTCTCCTCTCTCTTTCTCCTCTCTCTCTTCTCTCTCTCTCTCTCTCTCTCTCTCTTTCCTCAGATGGGGGAGTTGTAACTGTTAGTAGTAACAGTATGGTCCTAGACAGTATCATATACATCTATAGTAACAGTATGGTCCTAGACAGTATCAACAAACCCACCAACCCTCTCAAGATGAGTCTAATGGATGTCTCCAAGATCTTCTCTCTGCTTCAGCCCAAGGAAGAGGATGAGGAGGACAATGAGCATGGCCAGGTACAACCAATGAGCTTGCAGTGCTTTGTAACTTAGCAACCTATCACGAGACAGCATCAGTAGACTTGCACAGCATCAGACCCACTGGAAAGATTGTAAGGGTGTGACTTCCAAGTCTACATGGGTGTGACCTAACCAGGGTCGTATTCATAAGGACATCATTTACAAATGATGTCCAACCGAAAACGTTAACAAGCTTATTTTATTGAACAAGTTCAGATAGTACCTCCCTGCTTCTGTTTTGTTTTGTTTTGAGTGTAGGGAACACCACCAAGCAGTGCAGCCCAATAACACTGTGTCTGTGGTAAGTGGTGGTGTAACACTCCTCTGTTCCCCAGGCTCTGAACCAGGCCGTGAGCAGTGATGACGTGGTGGTGTTAGTTGAGCTGTTGTCCCAGGAGAGCTACAGAAGGTGTATCAACAGCAGAAGCGGCTGGGGCATCCCTGTGACCCCCCTACGGACCGCCGCAGCACACGGACATCTGAGGTGTCTGGAACTCCTGCTGGAGCATGGAGCGGAGGTCAGATGTGGTGATAGAGTACTTTGGACTAGCTTCTCGTACCCAGACGCCTACTCCTGACATGGACTAAAAAAATCCTGGTTTAATTTACAGTCTGCATTTTTAGAGTTAAGGTTGATTCAAACAACAGCCATTTACTCTATGCTACTGTATACGCATGTTGTGACAGCTGCTGATGTAAAAATGGCTTTAGACATAAATGTGATTTAGCCTATTGATTAATTATTGTTTGGTGATTGATTGGTTTTGCAGGTGGACAGTCTAGATGTGAAGGCCCAGACCCCTCTGTTTACAGCGGTCAGTGGTAAACACCTGGACTGTGTTGTGGTCTTACTAAAGGCTGGAGCCGACCCCAACGGCAGCCCGTACAACAACTGTTCCCCGGTGCTGACCGCCGCCCGCGAGGGAGACGTGGAGGTCCTCAGGGAGCTGCTTCAGTTCGGAGCCGAGGTCGACGTCTGGCCCAAAGTCCCTGAGTGGGCCTCCAACGCCACAGCCTGCAGGGGACCCCTGTACATATCCGCTGTATATGGACACCTGGACTGTTTTAAGCTGCTACTGCTCCACGGGGCCAACCCTAACTATAACTGTAAGTCAGAGAAGATGCTGGCCAGGATCAAGCAGCCCAAGACGGTGCTGGAGATGTGTCTGAGATATGGCTGTGGAGTGGAATACATACAGCTGCTCATAGACTTTGGGGCAGACGTGTATCTGCCCACGCTGATTATCGACAAGACCACCAAGCAGAACGAAGCAGTGGTGCTGCTGCTCAAGGAGAGAGGTGAGAACATCACACACACTTGTTTCACTTTTGTATCATATTTGTTAAACAGTCGTTTCAGTTTTGTTAAACAGTTGTTTCAGATTCGTTACGTTTGTTGCACATAAGTTATACATTTGTTACATATTTGACTCTCACATATTCAGTCTGTTCTGTATCTCTAATTGATTGATGGTTGTTAATGATGAGAACATTGGAGACTTTCTCGTATTTCATTGAATTAACAAGAATCTCTGCTGTGTTTTATTTCCAGTTTGTCCCAATACTCTGATGTCACTGACACGGCTTGCGATTCGGAGATACCTCCCCATGGTTAATAAAATGACGTCCGTAGACCGCTTGGACATTCCCCAGATACTGAGGAACTACCTGAAACATCTCACCTGACCTCTATCTCCTGACCTCTGAACTCTGCATGAAGATGATGTCACAAACGGATACGCTATATGGCTGTCTCAACAGTGGATTCCTCTGCTTCATCTCCACTGTTCTGAAAACACATGTTAGGAGAAAGCAATAGGGAGGATGATTTCTGCAAAACTTTCAAAAAATGTGCAACAATTTCATACCGTCCTCTTCTGTCTACTGAGTGCATCATGGCTGCAAAGTCCAGTTTGTTCTGTTTGTATTGTAGGTGTGAATAATAATTATGCCAAGTTTGCCTTTGAATAGCTGTAGAGGTTTTATTAGAAGAAACATGTTTATTTAACTTAATCTCTGTGATTGAATTCAGCAAATGTTTGGAAAATGTAATCATTGGAAATTGGTTGACGGATTCTGAAACTATGGTGAAAACACTGCCCTCTCCTGGACAGTTATATGAGTGCAGAGAGCTTCAGGAGAAACCTTTAGTAAGTGTAAAACTATGAGTAACCACTAGGTGTCCCACTACCACTGTAAATGTATTCTCCGTCTATGAAATCACTTCTCACCGTTGGCAAGTAATCTTTAGTCAAGCTAAAAACAATGTCATTTGTGGAATCTTGCTTGCATTAGGAGTGTCCTCGCTGATAGCTCAGCGACACAGTATTGTGTAGTGCATCGAACCAGGTTCAACCCAGTCAGTCACTGGAGCAGCAAACAAACAGGAAAACAAGACATTGCCTTATTTGAACAGAAGGATTAGTACACAGACAGGATATTACATCACATTACAGGATAAGGATATCCTGTCGAACGTCCACATTGACCTTAGAACACAGTTCAGTATATAGAGGTTTTAATTTCAACAGAAGTACAGTTATATCAATGTGGTTGAGTTTTTACAGAGTAATACAACGTAATAATTCCCAGAGCTCTTTGATTACGTCGAAACATACACAGACTTCTCCACGCTCCCCATTCACAGTTCCAGGGTTGTTTTTTTCCATTTCTACAACAAATCAAAACAAACCTAATCTAAGGCCAGAGAGAAAATATATGTTCCTGCTATTTGTACTGTACAAACATGGTGATGACATTTCAGACTGACAGATAAAATAGAAGTCATACCAGAGTCCCCCCCCAATCCCCCCCCCCCCCCAGATGGCAATGTGAATGTACAGTGAATAGCCTAGTAGCTCCAACTAAACTTGTTACTTGTCATGAAATCTGTTTCAGTGTGCATACATTAGTACCCTGACTGTTCTGAAACCACATACTACTGTATAACCAACTAGAGAAAAGCAACAAGGATTTGTAATGATGACTGTGTGTACTTCCCAAATGGCACCCTGTTCCCTGTGTAGCGCACTACATTTGACCAGGGCCCATAGGGACTATATAGGGAATAGGATGCCATTTGGGATGAAACCAGTGCATCATATGTATAATGGCTGCTAAAGATTTCTCCTTCCTTTCAGCCCTAAATATAGACTCACCCGGCCAACAACAGAATCAAGGGCTTATACTGTCAATGACTAAAACAACAACATTAATATCAACATAATATACCATATTACATTTCATAAATATTTGTGATAATATTGGAAGGAAAATAAATAGTGTGTCTCCTAAATGCACCTGAAAGAATCCATAACTGTGTTGAGTAGTGCTGTTGACATGAATAGATAGAGTACATGAATGTATTCAGGACGATGGTTACATATAGCTCCTTCTACCAGGTTTCTTATTGGTTCAGCATAAATACATGCTAACGCCATGAACAGTAGATAGATCTCCTATGTGGTGTGCCGTTGCCATAGAGAATGACCCTTTTACCTGGAATCTGTTCTGTAGGAGTAGTTCTGTAGGAGTAGTTCTGTAGGAGTAGTTCTGTAGGAGTAGTAAGATGCCAGAGAACTAACTGATCAAATGAACACATGATTTATCAAAGTATAAACTAGAGTCCAGGGTTATGTTAATGTCTTAACCACCAATCAATTAAATATTGATTGATAGCAAACCACAATCCAGTGTTATAATAATATTATTATGGCATGTCAGTGGATTGATATTCTCTACTGTTGTCTGCCATGAATAAATATAATCCCCCGGGAGGGAAACAGTATATTATGGCCTAGAGAAAACATCAGATCATTACATGGAATGAAACAGTGGCAGGTTGTAAAATAATGGCAAGCAGGTTGGTTGTTAAAAGAGAAAACCAAATCTTCAAAGAGTTAATCTCATGTGTCATGCAGAACTCTGGATGCCATAAACATCATGCTTCTACCTGGTACTGAGGGTAGAACTGGGTCTCTGGTACTGAGAATAGAACTGGGTCTCTGGTACTGAGGGTAGAACTGGGTCTCTGGTACTGAGAATAGAACTGGGTCTCTGGTACTGAGGCTAGAACTGGGTCTCAAATGGCACCCTCTTCCCTTTATAGTGCCCTACTTTTGAACAAGACCCATGGAGCTCTGGTCCAAAGTAGTGCACTATATAGGGAATATGGTGTCATTTGAGATGCAAACTAGAATTGAAACAACACTGTTGTCTGTCTCCAACAGAAAATACTAATATTGTAATATAATATATGATCTGTTGTTTATACACTATGCACATGTAGCTAGCTGCTAATCACAGGTAATATGACTGTTCTGTTTCCTCACCATTTTATGTCAGTTAGCTTCTCTAAAATGTGGAAGTTCAACTGGAAAATAAAAAAGTAGTTTAAATAAACCAAATACTGACTAACTATATAATCATCTCCCACCATTCTGTCCTTCTGTCAAACCCCCTACGTCTTTCATTAATACACTGAGGAGATCAATAGGAAAATGTATTCAAATCTAAACTGATTTAATCTACATTTAATTTAACCTCTACGGGATCGGTTGAGCTAACGAAGGCTAATGTGATTAGCATGAGGTTGTAAGTAACAAGAACATTTGCCAGGACATTGACATATCTGATATGGGAAGAAAGATTAAATTCTTGTTAATCTTACTTCACTGTCTAATTTACAGTAGCTATTACAGTGAAATAATACCATGCTATTCTTTGAGGAGAGTGGACAGTTATGAACTTGAAAATGTATCAATAAACCAATTAGGTACATTTGGGCAGACTCGATACAACATTTTGAACAGAAATGCAATGGTTCATTGGTTCAATCTAAAACTTTGCACATACACTGTTGCCATCTAGTGGCCAAAATCGAAACTGTACCAAACCTGGAATAATACATTATGGCCTTTCTCTTGCATTTCAAATATGATGAAGGAAAAAAAAACATGTTTCTTTCTTTGTATTATATTTTACCACATCTAATGTGTTATATTCTCCTACATTAATTTCACATTTCCACAAACTTCAAAGTGTTTCCTTTCAAATGGTATCAATAATATGCATATCCTTACTTCAGGTCCTGAGCTACAGGCAGTTAGATTTGGGTATGTCATTTTAGGTGAAAATTGAGGTTTTAGATAGTCTTAGGATTCATCAGACAAAAAGAGTGAAATGTCCCTGATATTCAACAGATGGTCTGGTACTACAATAATAATGCTTGGGTTTGTTATGGGGTAAATGCACCAGTCAAGCACAACAACCTCCGCTCACATGGAAACAGCCTGACCTATTCTGGAATACACACTGCATATGTAACAGAGGTTGTTGTGCTTGACTGGTGTATTTAGTGATATTTAGAAGGATATTCAGAGTGATATTTAGAGTGATATTCAGTTTGTCTCCCAGGCTCCTGCCCTTCATGTTTCTGTCCGTCTGGTTTCTCTTATACTGGGAATCCCCACTCGCAGGCACAGAGCATCCCAAATGGCACCCTATTCCTTACATAGTGCACTACTTTTGGCCAGAGACCTATAGGGAATTGGTTTGCCATTTGGGACGGCCCAGAGAGACGAGAAGTCCTACACTGGAGTGGGAAAGAGAATACATGCGTGATTCATCGTTGCTGCATGAATAGATCCAGTAATCACTAGTGGGACGCTGGAAGGCACTATTAGGGCATCTCTGTTAGATAGCATCTCTGTTAGATAGCATCTCTGTTAGATAGCATCTCTGTTAGATAGCATCTCTGGTAGATAGCATCTGTGTTAGATAGCATCTCTGGTAGACAGCATCTCTGTTAGATAGCATCTCTGTTAGATAGCATCTCTGTTAGATAGCATCTCTGTTAGATAGGATCTCTGTTAGATAGCATCTCTGGTAGATAGCATCTGTGTTAGATAGCATCTCTGGTAGACAGCATCTCTGTTAGATAGCATCTCTGTTAGATAGCATCTCTGTTAGATAGCATCTCTGTTAGATAGCATCTCTGTTAGATAGCATCTGTGTTAGGGTATCTTTAAAAAAATATATATATATATATATATTTTACCTTTATTTAACTAGGCAAGTCAGTTAAGAACAAATTCTTATTTTCAATGACGGCCTAGGAACAGTGGGTTACCTGCCTTGTACTCCCTGTTAGATAGCCTCTCTGTTAGTGTATCTCTGTTAGATAGCATCTCTGTTAGATAGCATCTCTGTTAAGGCATTTCTGTTAGATAGCATCTCTGTTAGGGCATCTCTGTTAGATAGCATCTCTGTTAGATAGCATCTCTGATAGATAGCATCTGTGTTAGATAGCATCTGTGTTAGGGCATCACTGTGAGGGCATCTCTGTTAGACAGCATCTCTGTTAGATAGCATCTCTGTTAGATAGCATCTCTGTTAGATAGCATTTCTGTTAGATAGCATCTCTGTTAGGGCACAGTTAGTGTGCGTCCCAAATGGCACCCTATTCCCTACTTTTGACCATGGGCACTGGTCAAAAGTAGTGCACTGTATACGGTATAGGGTGCCATTTGGGATGCAAATTTGTTAGGGCACAGTTAGATCAGAGATAGCCTCTTGCAGGCTTTTGTTCCAGCCCTGCTCTAACACACCTGATTGAAGATAATCAAGGTCTTGGGGACCAGCTGGTTAGTAGAGTCTGGTGTGTAGGTGCAGGGTTGGAATAAAATCCTGCAGGAGGGTATCGCTCCAGGAGGAGGGTATCGCTCCAGGAGGAGGGTATCTCTCCAGGAGGAGGGTATCGCTCCAGGAGGAAGGTATCGCTCCAGGAGGAGGGTATCTCTCCAGGAGGAAGGTATCTCTCCAGGAGGAGGGTATCTCTCCAGGAGGAGGGTATCTCTCCAGGAGGAAGGTATCGCTCCAGGAGGAAGGTATCTCTCCAGGAGGAAGGTATCGCTCCAGGAGGAAGGTATCGCTCCAGGAGGAAGGTATTGCTCCAGGAGGAGGGTTGGCCACCCTTGATCTAAAGCAATCATTCTAGGAACACTTTCTAGAGATACCAGGAATCAAATCATCCTTTTATCCACTTTTGTTTTACTGAAATAAAAAAACATAAATTACACACCATACAAATAAAATCTAAATGATTTCTTCTTCAATAATTAATTTATATAGGGCCTATGAGAAGGCAAACAAATGACATAAAACTATATAATAATTGTTTTATATAATTGTTTTGTCGTGAGTATTGTAGATACAATGATATATCACATTGCACAAGTTGGCATACTGTATTTGATTTCCATCAACTGCTTTCATCTGTTTCTGTATTTGTGTCTAAGTATGAACATCACTTCTATTAATATGACAGAGTTGATAATTAATATGACAGATTTTATAACTAATATGGCAGATTTGATCATTAATATTCCAGATTTGATTCAAACTTTGAAACAGGAAAACAAAGACATCCAGTGGTTATTTCTCTCTAGTTTACAACATTCTCACCCTTAAAAAACCCGTAAAAAACTCTTATACAGAGCGACTTACATTTTCATACTGGTTCTCCGAGGGAGTCAAACCCACGACCCTGGCATTACATGCACCATGCTCTACCAACTAAGCCACATCAGAACTTGAAATGAAACCCGACAACAGTTGATATCAGTGGAGGCTGCTGAGGGGAGGACGGCTCATAATAATGGCTGGAATGGAGTCAATGGACTGGTATCAAACACATGGAAACCATGGAAACCACATCTTTGATGTGTTTGATACCAGTCCATTGACTCCATTCCAGCCATTATTATGAGCCGTCCTCCCCTCAGCAGCCTCCCCTGGTTGACAGCCTGTCTACAGCTCAGTACTCAGACAGACAGGCATTCTACCTGTCTACAGCTCAGTACTCAGACAGACAGACATTCTACCTGTCTACAGCTCAGTACTCAGACAGACAGGCATTCTACCTGTCTACAGCTCAGTACTCAGACAGACAGACATTCTACCTGTCTACAGCTCAGTCCTCAGACAGACAGACATTCTACCTGTCTACAGCTCAGTACTCAGACAGACAGGCATTCTACCTGTCTACAGCTCAGTACTCAGACAGACAGACATTCTACCTGTCTACAGCTCAGTACTCAGACAGACAGACATTCTACCTGTCTACAGCTCAGTACACAGACAGACAGGCATTCTACCTGTCTACAGCTCAGTACTCAGACAGACAGATATTCTACCTGTCTACAGCTCAGTACACAGACAGACAGGCATTCTACCTGTCTACAGCTCAGTACTCAGACAGACAGACATTCTACCTGTCTACAGCTCAGTACTCAGACAGACAGGCATTCTAGCTGTCTACAGCTCAGTACTCAGACAGACAGACATTCTACCTGTCTACAGCTCAGTACTCAGACAGACAGACATTCTACCTGTCTACAGCTCAGTATTCAGACAGACAGGCATTCTACCTGTCTACAGCTCAGTACTCAGACAGACAGGCATTCTACCTGTCTACAGCTCAGTACACAGACAGACAGACATTCTACCTGTCTACAGCTCAGTACTCAGGCAGACAGGTGAGACAGACAGACATTCTACTGGTCTACAGCTCAGTACTCAGGCAGACAGGTGAGACAGACAGACATTCTACTGGTCTACAGCTTAGTCGTCAGACAGACAGGAACATGAGCCAACAGCCAGCCTCTGTGGATGGACGCAATGATTATACCCTGTCAACAGTGTTTGGTGCGTAGTAGAACATGTAAATGTTGTATTGATGTTACGGCTATTGATTACTTCCCTGACCTGCCGTAATATAATGGATAATGTCAGACATCCAACTAGATGTCCAACCTCATTAAACAAAAACATAGTCAGATAGAAGGGAGGGAACAGAAAGAGGGAGACAACTGAGAAAAGAGGGAAAAGAGAGACAGAGAGAGGGGAAAGAGAGAGATAAGACAGATATAGAGGGGAATGGGGATTGAGAAGAGAGAAAGAGAGAGGGAGGGAGGGCGAGAGAGAGGGAGAGGGGAGAGAGAGAGAGGGGGATAGAGAGGAGACAGATGGTAAAGAGAGAGAAAGAGAGGGAATAGAGAAAGACAGACAGCACAGAGAGAGAAATAGACAGAGTGAATAGAGAGTGAGAGAGAGTGAGAATGAGAGAGAGATAGACAGAAGGTAAAGAAATAGAAGAGATAGAGAGACAGAGGGTAAATAAAGAGAGAGAGAAGAGAGAGAGAGACAAGAGGGTAAAGAAAGAGAGAAGAGAGAGAGAGACAGAGGGTAAAGAAAGAGAGAGAGGAGAGAGAAGATATATATATATAGAGAGAGAGGGTAAAGAAAGAGAGAGAGAGAGAGAGAGAAAGAGAGAGGAGAGAGAGAACATAGAGAGAGAGAGAGAGAGAGAGAGAGAGAGAGAGAGAGCGAGAGAACATAGAGAGAGAGAGAGAGAGAGAGAGAGAGAGAAGAGAGAGAGAGAGAACAGAGAGAGAATAGAGAGCGAGAGAAAAAGAGAAGACGAGGAGAGAGAGAAGCGATAAGATAGAGACTAAAGAGAGAGAAGAAAGAGAGAGAGAGAGAACAATAGAGAGAGCGAGAGAGAGAGCAAGAGAGATATAGAATAGATAGAGGTAGAGAGAGAGAGAGAGAGAGGATAAGAGAGAACAGAGAAGAGAGAGAAGAGAGAGAGAGAGAGAAATGAGAGAGCGAAAGATAGAAATAGAAGAAGAGAGAAAAGAGAGAGAGAGAGCAAGAGAGACGAGAGAGAGAGAGGAGAGAGAGAGGCATGGAGGAGAGGGAGGTGGAGAGAGAGAGAAAAAGAGAGAGAGAGAGAGAGAAAGAGAGAGAGAGAGAGAGAGAGAGAGAGAGAGATGGTCTGACCAGTCTTTAATGGGACAGTCATCAGTGATGCTGACGACAGAACTTCTGAGAAACATTAGAACCGGCCAACAGCTCTCCTGTCAGTCAAAGTGGCACCCTACCTACCCCACTAAATAGGGAATAGGATGCCATTTCACCCTACCTACCCCACTATATAGGGAATAGGATGCCATTTCACCCTACCTACCCCACTATATAGGGAATAGGATGCCATTTCACCCTACCTACCCCACTATATAGGGAATAGGATGCCATTTCACCCTACCTACCCCACTATATAGGGAATAGGATGCCATTTCACCCTACCTTCCCCAATTTATAGGGAATAGGATGCCATTTCACCCTACCTACCCCACTATATAGGGAATAGGATGCCATTTCACCCTACCTACCCCACTATATAGGGAATAGGATGCCATTTCAGCCTCACCCTCATCATTACAGTGCACACTCACAACATAATCCTCACAGACACACACATCAACACAACAGAACACCTGTCATCTACACAATCATACTGTACTGTAGGTAGGTGGACTCACTAGTTCTGGTAAAGGAACATTAAATATGCTTACTTCAAATATGGAAAAACGCCAGAGCCTGAAAAGAACAAAATAAAAGCTATCTCCATGAATCCAGGACATTCAGATGGCGATGGTGGGGTTGAGAGATAGTAGATTCCTGTACAGTACAGTCCACTGGAGGAGAGAAGCATTGGAACTTAGAACCAAGAACAGTTAGAATGAAGTGAAGAAGTTAGAATCCATAGTTCTCCAGTCTCCAGGGTGACAACTCACAATGAAACTCACAAATAAACATCATTGGTCCTTCTTCCAGGAGTTCTTTTTTTTGTCTTCAATTATTTTTCACAGGACAACGATGTAATCTTCCAAACATTTTAGTTTGAGTGTTTCTCAGAAAACAATAGATGGTCCTTGGAAAGGGTCTGTTTGTCTATTTCTTAAAGGTGTTAATCTAGTAAAATTGTTGTGCCAGAAAGGAGCCTGGCCTCGTTTGGATTGACTGAATTCAAAAACCTCTGCATGTGCCAAGTCCTTTGCTAGGTCATACTGTCCCAGGGATAGGAGGGGGGCACGCGCCTGTTCACACCTGGAAGGCAGGCGCAGAGTAGGGAGCAGGAAGGAGGGAACAGAGTAGGGGGCAGGAAGGAGGGAGCAGAGTAGGGGGCAGGAAAGGTGGAACAGAGTAGGGGGCAGGAAGGAGGAGCAGAGTAGGGGGCAGGAAGGAGGAGCAGAGTAGGGGGCAGGAAGGAGGGAACAGAGTAGGGGGCAGGAAGGAGGGAGCAGAGTAGGGGGGCAGGAAGGAGGGAACAGAGTAGGGGGCAGGAAGGAGAGGCAGAGTAGGGGGCAGGAAGGAGAGAACAGAGTAGGGGGCAGGAAGGAGAGGCAGAGTAGGGGGCAGGAAGGAGAGAACAGAGTAGGGGGCAGGAAGGAGGGAACAGAGTAGGGGGCAGGAAGGAGGGAACAGAGTGGGGGGCAGGAAGGAGGGAGCAGAGTAGGGGGCAGGAAGGAGGGAGCAGTGTAGGGGGCAGGAAGGAGGGGAACAGTGTAGGGGGCAGGAAGGAGGAAACAGAGTAGGGGGCAGGAAGGAGAGGCAGAGTAGGGGGCAGGAAGGAGGGAGCAGAGTAGGGGGGCAGGAAGGAGGGAACAGAGTAGGGGGCAGGAAGGAGGGAACAGAGTAGGGGGCAGGAAGGAAGGAACAGAGTAGGGGGCAGGGAGGAGGGAACAAAGTAGGGGGCAGGGAGGAGGGAGCAGAGTAGGGGGCAGGGAGGAGGGAACAGAGTAGGGGGCAGGGAGGAGGGAACAAAGTAGGGGGCAGGGAGGAGGGAGCAGAGTAGGGGGCAGGGAGGAGGGAACAGAGTAGGGGGCAGGGAGGAGGGAGGCAGAGTAGGGGGCAGGGAGGACGGAACAGAGTAGGGGGCAGGGAGGAGGGAACAGAGTAGGGAACAGAGTAGGGGGCAGGAAGGAGGAGCAAAGTAGGGGGCAGGAAGGAGGGAGCAGAGTAGGGGGCAGGAAGGAGGGAGCAGAGTAGGGGGCAGGAAGGAGGGAACAGAGTAGGGGGCAGGAAGGAGAGGGCAGAGTAGGGGGCAGGAAGGAGAGAACAGAGTAGGGGGCAGGAAGGAGAGGCAGAGTAGGGGGCAGGGAGGAGGGAACAAAGTAGGGGGCAGGGAGGAGGGAGCAGAGTAGGGGGCAGGAAGGAGGGAACAGAGTAGGGGGCAGGAAGGAAGGAACAGAGTAGGGGGCAGGGAGGAGGGAACAAAGTAGGGGGCAGGGAGGAGGGAGCAGAGTAGGGGGCAGGGAGGAGGGAACAGAGTAGGGGGCAGGGAGGAGGGAACAAAGTAGGGGGCAGGGAGGGAGGGAGCAGAGTAGGGGGCAGGGAGGAGGGGAACAGAGTAGGGGGCAGGGAGGAGGGAGCAGAGTAGGGGGCAGGGAGGACGGAACAGAGTAGGGGGCAGGGAGGAGGGAACAGAGTAGGGAACAGAGTAGGGGGCAGGAAGGAGGAGCAAAGTAGGGGGCAGGAAGGAGGGAGCAGAGTAGGGGGCAGGAAGGAGGGAGCAGAGTAGGGGGCAGGAAGGAGGGAACAGAGTAGGGGGCAGGAAGGAGAGGCAGAGTAGGGGGCAGGAAGGAGAGAACAGAGTAGGGGGCAGGAAGGAGAGGCAGAGTAGGGGGCAGGAAGGAGAGAACAGAGTAGGGGGCAGGAAGGAGAGAACAGAGTAGGGGGCAGGAAGGAGAGAACAGAGTAGGGGGCAGGAAGGAGAGGCAGAGTAGGGGGCAGGAAAGAGGGAACAGAGTAGGGGGGCAGGAAGGAGAGGCAGAGTAGGGGGCAGGAAAGAGGGAACAGAGTAGGGGGCAGGAAGGAGAGGCAGAGTAGGGGGCAGGAAGGAGAGAACAGAGTAGGGGGCAGGAAGGAGAGGCAGAGTAGGGGGCAGGAAGAGGGAACAGAGTAGGGGGCAGGAAGGAGAGGCAGAGTAGGGGGCAGGAAAGAGGGAACAGAGTAGGGGAAGAGGCAAAGAGCAGAAGCAAAGGGGTGGAGAAGTAGATAGCCAGAGAAACATGGTCAGTATTGGATCAGAAACAGAACATTGTACACAACATCTAGTCATGCTTTCACAACAAACAAGCAACTACAACTATGCACTACGTTGTTCATCACTGTGTTACTGTTGTAGCATATAATATTATGATCATATGATGATGCTTGAGGATGGAAAATACACATCTCTGCTCTAGTAATGACACAAGGGAGAACTAGAGATGCTATTCAAACAATCCTTGAATCAGGCAAACACGAGGACCGGGGAAATAACATTCTTCCAGCACATATATGAAATCAGGCGTTTCCATTGACGAAGGAGAGTGTTATTCCGTCTTTGCTGATTACATGTTTGATTGAATAGCACCCTAAGACTAGGCAAAGTAAGAGCAATCAAAATATATTTATAAGAATAGAAAGCTGCTGGACTACGATCTATGAGCATTACAACAACTACTCCACAGCCAATATAAAACTGTGAATAATCAATATTTGATGATGGAAAATGTAAAAGTTGCCATGGCATCTTGAAAAACCCAGTGTCCTTGTTTGTATTTTTAACTGATTATAGACACGGTTTCTCTATGGAGATCTCGGAGAGCCTTGAGAGTAAAGATCAACATGCTCCAATGCCGTTGGTAATTCTAGTAGTTCTGATTTCTTATCAGTTGCCATGGCATCTTGTTGCATTATCTCTACAGTAAACAAAACTCTAATGAATGATATACCTTTATCATTTTCAAACCATGTCCAAAAAACAAGGCCCTCTTTCTCAAGATGATATCTAACAATGAATCTGAAAATTCAAGAGCAGTACTTCACCTTGTGCCAACCGTGTAATACACACACAGTTACTGTCAAACGACGATGTAACACACACACAGTTACTGTCAAACCACGATGTAACACAAACACAGAACAGTACAGTACTGTGATACATGACATCAAACCAAACACAGAACAGTACAGTTCTGCCACACATCCAGGGCTCTATTTTAACAAGCCTAACCCAGTGGTAAATCTCAGAGATGGCGGTAGCGCTATAGGTCTGGGGGTGTGTCCAAAATATTTGTATTATTTTCACAGCCAGAATTATGAGTGCAGTAGCTGGCGGTGGTGTTAAAGGGCGGGGTTTTATAGAATAAACAACCTGTAGGTGTGACTAGGGCCTGGCCACTCACTGGCCAATCCATGCATTCCATGACTTAGCCTACTGCATGCATTTGTCTCGAGTTCTGTAAGTTATAGACGGTCTTTACGTTGTCATCAACATCAATTCGGCTGGGGACACAGCATATTGTCCTCCTGGTCCATAATATATTGATACTACTACAGTTTATAGTATATTGATACTACGTTTATAGTATATTGATACCACTACAGTTTATAGTATTTTGATACCACTACAGTTGATAGTATATTGATACTACAGTTGAAAGTATATTGATACTACTAGAGTATATAGTATATTGATACTAGTACAGTTGATAGTATATTGATACTACAGTTGATAGTATATTGATAGTACAAAAGTTTATAGTATATTGATATTACTACAGTTTATAGTATATTGATACTACAGTTTATAGTATATTGATACTACAGTTTATAGTATATTGATACTACAGTTGAAAGTATTGTGATACTACTACAGTTTGTAGTATATTGATACTACACTTTAAAGTATATTGATACTACAGCTTATAGTATATTGATACTACACTTTATAGTATATTGATACTACCGCAGTTTAAAGTATATTGATACTACTACAGTTTATAGTATATTGATACTACAGTTCATAGTATATTGATACTACAGTTTATAGTATATTGATACTACTACAATTTATAGTATATTGATACTGCAGTTTATAGTATATTGATACTGCAGTTTATAGTATATTGATACTACAGTTTATAGTATATTGATACTGCCACAGTTTATAATATCTTTATACTAAAGTTGATAGTATATTGATACTACAGTTGATAGTATATTGATACTACTACAGTTTACAGTATATTGATTCTACAGTTCATAGTATATTGATACCACAGTTTATAGTAAATTGATACCACAGTTTATAGTAAATTGATACTACAGTTGATAGTATATTGATACTACTGCAGTTTATAGTATATTGACACTACACTTTGTAGTATATTGATACTACTACAGTTTATAGTGTATTGATACTTCAGTTTATAGTATATTTACACTACAGTTTCTAGTATATTGATACTACTGCAGTTTATAGTATATTGATAGTACAGTTTATAGTATATTGATAGTACAGTTTATAGTATATTGATAGTACAGTTTATAGTATATTGATACTTCAGTTTATAGTATATTGATACAGTTTATAGTATATTGACACTACAGTTCATAGTATATTGATACTTCAGTTTATAGTATATTGATACTACTACAGTTTATAGTATAATGATACTACAGTTGGTAGTATATTGATACTACAGTTTATTAAATAGCATAGGCTACAATAACTTAATAGCAACAGTAAATTAGAAAACATCCAGT
>NC_042959.1:10050928-10063428 GCF_901001165.1 Salmo trutta | reverse complement strand
GTTGCCCTCCTACGGCCTCCTCCACGTCTCCTGATGTATTGGCCTGTCTCCTGGTAGCGCCTCCATGCTCTGGACACTACGCTGACAGACACAGCAAACCTTCTTGCCACAGCTCGCATTGATGTGCCATCCTGGATGAGCTGCACTACCTGAGCCACTTGTGTGGGTTGTAGACTCCGTCTCATGCTACCACTAGAGTGAAAGCACCGTCAGCATTCAAAAGTGACCAAAACATCAGCCAGGAAGCATAGGAACTGAGAAGTGGTCTGTGGTCCCCACCTGCAGAACCACTCCTTTATTGGGGGTGTCTTGCTAATTGCCTATAATTTCCACCTGTTGTCTATTCCATTTGCACAACAGCATGTGAAATGTATTGTCAATCAGTGTTGCTTCCTAAGAGGACAGTTTGATTTCACAGAAGTGTGATTGACTTGGAGTTACATTGTGTTGTTTAAGTGTTCCCTTTATTTTTTGGAGCAGTGCAACTTTCACAGGAGGTTGGTGGCACCTTAGTTGGGGAGGACGGGCTTGTGGTAATGGCTGGAGCGGAATGGCTGGAATGGTATATAATAATTCCATTAGCCCAGTTCCAGCCATTATTATGAGCCGTCCTCCTCTCAGCAGACAATCTACAGTTGAAGTCGAAAGTTTACATACACCTTAGCCAAATACATTTAAACTCAGTTTTTCACAATTCCTGACATTTAATCTTAGTAAAAATACCCTGTCTTAGGTCAGTTAGGATCACCACTTTATTTTAAAAATGTGAAATAATAGTAGAGAGAACAATTTATTTCAGCTTATATTTCTTTCATCACATTCCCAGTAGGTCAGAAGTTTACATACACTCAATTAGTATTTGGTAGCATTGCCTTTAAATTCTTTAACTTGGCTCACATGTTTCGGGTAGCCTTCCACAAGCTTCCAACAATAATTTGGGTGAATTTTGGCCCATTCCTCCTGACAGAGCTGGTGTAACTGAGTCAGGTTTGTAGGCCTCCTTGCTCACACACGCTTTTTCAGTTCTGCCAACAAATTTTCTATAGGATAGAGGTCAGGGCTTTGTGATGGCCACTCCAATACCTTGACTTTGTTGTCCTTAAGCCATTTTGTCACAACTTTGGAAGTATGCTTGGGGTCATTGTCCATTTGGAAGACCCATTTGTGACCAAGCTTTAACTTCCTGACTGATGTCTTGAGATGTTGCTTCAATATATCCACATAATTTTCCTTCCTCATCTTGCCATCTACTTTGTGAAGTGCACCAGTCCCTCCTGCAGCAAATCACCCCAACAACATGATGCTGCCACCCCTGTGCTTCACGGTTGGGATGGTGTTCTTCGGCTTGCAAGCCTCCCCTTTTTCCTCCAAACATAACAATGGACATTATGGCCAAACAGTTATATTTTTGTTTCATCAGACCAGAGGACATTTCTCCAAAAAGTACGATCTTTGTCCCCATGTGCAGTTGCAAACCATAGTCTGGCTTTTTTATGCCGGTTTTGGAGCAGTGGCTTCTTCCTTGCTGAGCGGCCTTTCAGGTTATGTCGATATAGGACTCGTTTTACTGTGGATATAGATACTTTTGTACCTGTTTCTTCCAGCATCTTCACAAGGTCCTTTGCTGTTGTTCTGGGATTGATTTGCACTTTTCGCATCAAAATACGTTCATCTCTAGGAGACAGAACGCGTCTCTTTCCTGAGTGGTGTGACGGCTGCGTGGTCCCATGGTGTTTATACATGCGTACTATTGTTTGTACAGATGAACGTGGTACCTTCAGTCATTTGGAAATTGCTCCCAAGGATGAACCAGACTTGTGGAGGTCTCCAATTTTATTTCTGAGGTCTTGGCTGATTTCTTTTGATTTTCCCATGATGTCAAGCAAAGAGGGACTGAGTTTGAAGGTAGGCCTTGAAATACATCCACAGGTACACTTCCAAGTGTACAACACTTTGAGATATCAGCTGATCTACGAAGGGCTATATAAAATTTGATTACTAAGATTAAATGTCAGCAATTGTGAAAAACTGAGTTTAAATGTATTTGGCTAAGGTGTATGTAAACTTCCGACTTCAAATGTACATGTACTCTGTCTCTCTGACCAATAGAATTACGTACTGTACTGAGGTTGTGTGGAGGTTATGGGAACGTTAGATGTGCGTTGGTTGATTGACTGGGTAATGTTTGGGAGACGTTGCGTCGGCAGACTGAGCGGTGGGTGGTGGGGGGGTATGGCTGGATGGTTGATTGACGTCAGCAGACTGAGCGGTGGGTGGTGGGGGGGGGAATGGCTGGATGGTTGATTGATGATGTTGGGGAAACGCACCTTAGACGTAGTGTTTTGGAACCGAGCAGTTGCTATGGGGTTGATATAGAAAAGCTGTTTTGTTTGGGGTTGAGGAGGGTGGGATTCGACCTTAGAGAGAAAGAATGACAGAAACACACCAGTTCACTCAATGCCTGGATCGACTCAATGGATGGAGAGGTAGTGGTGGTGGGGAGAAATCGGTTCAGCCCCTGGACATGGAGTCGTCAGGGTTGGGATGGCCATTGGGGAGTCTGGAGAAAGCCTTGACTTGGTAATGTATGGAGCCTTTACTCAGTTAAGTAGGAAGTGTTTACTAGAGTTTGTCCTCTTTAGCTGTAGTGTATGTAGCCTTTACCAGGTAATGTATGAAGCTAACAGGACGTGTACTGTGAAGCTAACAGGAAGTGTACTGTGAAGCTAACAGGAAGTGTACTGTGAAGCTAACAGGAAGTGTACTGTGAAGCTAACAGGAAGTGTACTGTGCTGGCTTGGATATCATACTGGTCTTTTTAGCAAGGTTCCAGCAACTAAAGTAGATGGGTTACCAGGCCAGCCCAGTATAGCTTGGCTTGGCTTGGCTTTTCCCTACAGATGTAGGATCTTAATTTGATCACCATGTTGCAGGAGAACTTAAAACTTAAATGTAAAACTTTCTGTCGTGATTTTCCCCCAAAACTTATCAATCCCTTAATTATATATCCAATAATTATAATCCACATAACAATTCACATTTCCTGTTGCTGCAGGATTCTTTTCCACCAGGTAGCAAACTAGCTCAAATCAAGATCCTACAAGGGTATAGTGTGAATCGGGGTACTCAGGAGACTAGGGTGACGTGAGGTATCACTAACTCACCCGTACGAAGCTGGCGGGGAACCACCCCTCCTCCTCGTCGATCTGACCCCACCACCAGTCCTTATTGGACGCGTCCAGCACCTTGATGACATCACCGGCCTTAAACGCCAACTCTCGGTCGGCCATGGTCACATGGTCCCATACTGCCTCAGCGCTGACGATAGATCCTCCACTTATCAACTGGAGACAAGGAACAAGGGAAGAGAGGGAGGGAGAGTGAGAAAGAGAGAGGGGGGGAGGAGAGAGTGAGTGTGACAGGGAGAGAGAGAGAGAGAGAGAGAGAGAGAGAGAGAGAGAGACAGACAGACAGACAGACAGACAGACAGACAGACAGACAGACAGACAGACAGACAGACAGACAGATTATTCTCAATTCCACTGACACAAACATACACACAATATCATCAAGCTACATTTTATTGAACCGCAATGAGACTAAATTGAATTAACCTCTGTGTTCGAGGCTATTAGGTAATTATCAGAAGCTTACAGCCAAGTGAAATACCATTAGCAACGATGTCATGTCAGCCACCTTAGGGAGGTACTGCTCACCAGAAAAGAGAACATGCTGAGGCATAAATCGCTAAAAATCACTATTGTATGAAAGTGTGGGTATTTAGTCAGTTTAGTCATAATTCCGTGCTCACACCCCCATCTAATCGTATGTGAGTGAGTCCCTTGTGCTTCAAACCCACATAGAGTAATGCATGTTAATACCAGCAACCAGAGCTAAAGTCATTAGCATCTCATCATCGCTAACACAACAACACCCAAGACACAATACAGAAGGTAGGTAGGTGACCCCACCAGTGTCAGTGGAGGCTCTGCGACTGACTGATGATAAAATTACAGAATCATTACAACAGTGTTAATGTAATATAAACATCAAGGACCAACGATTGCGTCAGCGTTTCCGTTAGGAAAATGTGGCGCACGGACATTTGACCGGCAGCATTTTAATTTACCAGACATTCTAGAAATGTACCGGACCCATATGGATTGGATGCATAACCTGATTAGAGAGGTCACCCACGCTGCTCAGAATGACAGAAATCACATTTAGATGATGGGAATTCATCTGAACAGAACATGCAATGACTTGCGTCCTTCTTACTGAATTCTGATGCGCACTTTGAAGATATTACAATAACTGTCCACGTTTACTTTTCCTCAGCCAACAAGACGAGTAACGAACAGCAATACCACTACCCACAGGGCACCCATTGGTTGAATCAACATCGTTTCCACATCATTTGATTGAAATTACGTTGAACCAACGTGGAATAGACGTTTACTTGACATCTACTAAAGGTTACCTATTCTATTGGTCAATTTAAATCAAACTTTATTTGTCACTTGCGTCGAATACAACAAGTCAAGACTTTACCATGAAATGCTTACTTACAAGCCCTTAAAAAACAGTTCAAGAAGAGTTAAGAAAATATTTACCAAGTAGACTAAAATAAAAAGTAATAATAAAAAGTAACACAATAAGAATAACGAGGTTATATACAGGGGGCACCGGTACCGAGTCAGTGTCCGGGGGTACAGGCTAGTTGAGGTAATCTGTCCATGTAGGTTGGGGTGAAGTGACTATACATAGATAATGACTAGCGAGTAGCAGCACTGTACAAAAGGGGGAGGGGGTCCATTTCTTAATTTTTTTTTTACAAAAATTCACCTTTATTTAACCAGGTAGGCCAGTTGAGAACAAGTTCTCATTTACAACTGCGACCTGGCCAAGATAAAGCAAAGCACTGCAGCAAAAACAACAACACAGAGCTACACATAACCCAAACATACAGTCAATAACACAATATAAAAATCTATATACAGTGTGTGCAAATGGCGTGAGGAGGTAAGGCAATAAATAGGCCATAGTAGCAAAGTAATTACAATTTAGCAAATTAACACTAGATGTGCAGATGATGATGTGCAAGTAGAAATACTGGTGTACAAAAGAGCAAAAAAGTAAATAAAAACAATATGGGGATGAGGTAGGTACAATGTAAATGTAAATTGTCCAGCGGCGATTTTATTAATTGTTCAGCAGTCTTATGGCTTGGGTAGAAGCTGTTGAGGAGCCTTTTGGTTCTTGGCTTGGTGCTCCGGTACCGCTTGCCGTGCGGTAGCAGAGAAAACAGTCTATAACTTGGGTTACTGGAGTCTCTGACAATTTTATGGGCTTTCCTCTGACACTGCCTATTATATAGGTCCTGGAAGGCAGGAGGCTTGGTCCCAGTGATGTACTGGGCCGTACACACTACCCTCTGTAGCACCTTACGGTCAGATGCCAAGCAGTTGCCATACCAGGCGGTGATGCAACCGGTCAGGATGCTCTCGATGGTGCAGCTGTAGAACATTTTGAGGATCTGGGGACCCATGACAAATCTTTTCAATCTCCTGAGGGGGGAAAGGATTTGTCGTGCCCTCTTCATGACTGTCTTGATACATTTTGACCATGATAGTTCGTTGGTGATGTAGACACCAAGGAACTTGAAACTCTCGACCCGCTCCGCTACAGCTTTTCGTTCAATGCTAGAAAGAAATATCCTATTCCAAACACTCTGGGACAGTTGTGGGATGATTGATCCCAAATTCATACAACCAGTAGGCCTAGGACACATGCATATATTTTTTTTAAACAATGAGGCTGATGCAACAAATCAGAACATTTAGCTTCAAATGTTGATGAACTGTTATCTCTTCACATTACAAGCGCAGCGATGCGCACACGGCAGTAGGCTACGCAAATGTTTGTTCCATAATGCAAATAGTGGGAAAACACTGTTGCCAAAAGCATACCATACATGTTAGTGGTTTCATGTGACAGAGATGAAAATATCCGTTCGAAATTTTGAAAGAAGGGAGATCTAAAGATGCAACGACTAGAATGGGTTGCTAATAGGACTAGGCTTGAAGTTTGGCTGCTGGACAATGAAAGAAAGTTGATTTGAAAACCAATAGAACATGAGAGAAATAGGCTACTATTTTCAATGGCATTTGGTCTTTATAAAATCATTTTGACTATAGGCTACTTTGAAGCAAGGTAAAACATGCCTCATAATATGAAGTAAAACATTCAGGTTTCAAACAATTAAGCATACTGCCTCCAGCTCATTGCAAGATAGTGACGCGCTGAAGTCTGCCAACTGTTGCCTATTGAATGGTGAATGGGAAGCCATCTTCAGAAATAAAAATCCAAACTGTTTTTAACACGTGATTGCATTTAGAATTGTTTACGAAATGATTGGGCTTATAAAAACACGTTTGACTCAGCAGATATTCCACTCAAATATAAGCTCTGTATCTGTATGGGTAAGATAGGCCACACAACGACTAACGAAAATACACACGCAGAAATGTTATTCCATTATATTATGCAAATCAACCTATAGACCGATAAGCATGACTTGTCAAATGTATTTCTATCGACTGCTATTTCCATCAGTGAATATGCTAAAAAGCCTAATTTTGCAATGGAGTTTCTTTCCTTCTCCCGGACAATTAGCCAGCGGCAATTTTATGTATTTTTTTATTGTCCAAAACCCAGCTATTAGCGGCTAACGGAAACCCTGGTGTGTGTTTGTGGGGGCGGATAGTGGTGTGTGTGTGTGTGTGTGTGTGTGTGTGTGTGTGTCCTTCTTATTCAAGGAGCAGAGAAGACTGAGATGACATCATTAGTCTGTGCTGAGTGGGAGCCACCACACCCACACGCACGCACGCACGCACGCACGCACGCACGCACACACACACACACACACACACACACACACACACACACACACACACAGTTCAACTCTGCCTCCACGCTGCGATCGCTCAGGGAGAAGAGCCAATCAAAGAAGAGAAGATAGCAGAGGGATCATGGGTAGCGACAGACAGCTGTGCCTGGAGGGATGGAACCTGGACGGAACCTGATTATAATGTCTGGCTAGTATGGATGAGGTGACAAACAAGGACACTCTAGGAAACATCAGAAACCTCAGGAGGTTCAAGGTCACACACTCTAATAATAGATCAATGGTTGCCTCCCAAACTGCACCCTCTAAAGGCCAATAGGGCTCTGGTCATGTTCCACTTGTCTAGAGCCACATATAGAGAGTCTGGCCATTCATTCAGCTTTCAACCACAAAGCATTAGAATGGTTCACTACAAATAATGGTTATGGCCCTATGGCTTGTATATAGAATTCAGTACAACAGAAAAATGACTCAGTCAGGAGCGTGTTGGCTCAGTCAGGAGTGTGTTGGCTCAGCCAGGAGTGTGTTGGCTCAGTCAGGAGCGTATTGGCTCAGCCAGGAGTGTGTTGGCTCAGCCAGGAGTGTGTTGGCTCAGCCAGCAGCGTGTTGGCTCAGTCAGGAGTGTGTTGGCTCAGTCAGGAGTGTGTTGGCTCAGCCAGCAGTGTGTTGGCTCAGCCAGGAGTGTGTTGGCTCAGCCAGCAGCGTATTGGCTCAGCCAGGAGTGTGTTGGCTCAGCCAGGAGTGTGTTGGCTCAGCCAGGAGTGTGTTGGCTCAGCCAGCAGCGTATTGGCTCAGCCAGGAGTGTGTTGGCTCAGTCAGGAGTGTGTTGGCTCAGTCAGGAGCGTATTGGCTCAGCCAGGAGTGTGTTGGCTCAGCCAGGAGCATGTTGGCTCAGCCAGGAGCGTGTTGGCTCAGTCAGGAGTGTGTTGGCTCAGCCAGGAGTGTGTTGGCTCAGTCAGGAGTGTGTTGGCTCAGCCAGGAGTGTGTTGGCTCAGCCAGGAGCGTCTTGGCTCTTCTGTTCATGATGTTCTGTTTTTGAGTTCCCATTTGACATGTGTTTCCATTGCGGTTTCAACCAAAAGCATTATAACTCTACGGCAGACATGTTAGTTGCCTCTAGGGAATATTGACCAATCACAATCAGTCTGTAGGGTGACAGGGAGCTAAGGCTCTCCTGACCTCTAACCTCAAGACATCAGCAGAGACAGTGAAGATTAACCCCGACCCCCATCCCCCTACCCCATACCTCCTACCCCCATACCCCCTACCTTCTACCCCCTACCCCCATTCCTCCTACCGCCTACCCCTACCTCATATGCCCTACCCCCATACCCCATACTTCCTACCCCCTACCCCCATAGCCCTACCCCATACCTCCTACCCCCATACCCCCTACCTTCTCTCCCCTACCCCATACCTCCTACCCCCATACCCCCTACCTCATATGCCCTACCCCCATACCGCCTACCTCCTACCCCCTACCGGCTACCCCTACCCCCTACCTCATACGCCCTACCCCCATACCCCATACTTCCTACCCCCTACCTCATACCCCCACACTCCCTACCCCATAGCCCCTAACCATTACCCCCTACCCCATACACCCTCCCCCCAACTCACACGCCCTACCCTGACCCCCATACCTCCTACCCTCTACCACCTACCTCCTACCTCCTACGACCTACCCCCATACCTCCTACCTCCTACGCCCACCCCCATACCTCCTACCCCCTACCTCTTACCCCCTACCTCCTACCTCATATCTCTTATCTCCTACCCCCTAACACATACCTCCTACCCCCTACCTCCTACATCCTACCCCCTACCCCTTACCTCCTACACCATACCTCCTACCTCCTACACCCTACCCCATACTCCCTACCTCCTACCCTCTACCTATACCTCCTACCCACTACCCCATACCTCCTAGATCCTACCCCATACCTCCTACCTCCTACCCCATACTCCATACCTCCTACCTCCTACCCCCATAC
This sequence comes from Salmo trutta, assembly GCF_901001165.1. Lineage (NCBI taxonomy): Eukaryota > Metazoa > Chordata > Actinopteri > Salmoniformes > Salmonidae > Salmo > Salmo trutta. Next base: position 10,054,527 of record NC_042959.1, on the reverse strand, counting down.
CCTTTGGGCGCTATTGTAGATCTGAAGGGATTGGATAGTAGATCTGAAAGGATTGGATAGTAGATCTGAAGGGATTGGATAGGAATGTGGTGGGAATTCCTACACAGGTGCCAAGAGGGATCCATATTGAACAATTCAAAGCATATGCCATATTTTACAGAATCCTTTCCACCGCTAAGCCACCTCCAAAGGACCCACCTGTGAGGGCGAGGATCCTCAAAAACAGCATTCCTATTGGGAGTAAGCCTCGCTCCCCTCCCCCCTACTGGATAACATGCTTTCTCCATGGTCCCTCTACAACAGTACTCAACCCCATTGACTAATAATAAAACCTCCACTCTCTATATAGATACCATACTAGAGTATTTCACCCCATTCACTATGCTTACAACATTCCTCTAATGTGATATTACAACACTGTAGCTACATTCCTCTAATGTGATATTACAACACTGTAGCTATATTCCTCTAATGTGATATTACAACACTGTAGCTATATTCCTGTAATGTGATATTACAACACTGTAGCTATATTCCTGTAATGTGATATTACAACACTGTAGCTATATTCCTGTAATGTGATATTACAACACTGTAGCTATATTCCTGTGATGTGATATTACAACACTGTAGCTATATACCTGTAATGTGATATTACAACACTGTAGCTATATTCCTGTAATGTGATATTACAACACTGTAGCTATATTCCTGTAATGTGATATTACAACACTGTAGCTATATTCCTGTAATGTGATATTACAACACTGTAGCTATATTCCTGTAATGTGATATTACAACACTGTAGCTATATTCCTGTAATGTGATATTACAACACTGTAGCTATATTCCTGTAATGTGATATTACAACACTGTAGCTATATTCCTGTAATGTGTGGTTATATATCCAGCTAGAACTAAAACCAGTCCCTGTTTATTCCTCTTATCATCTCTCTAATGTGTGATTATATATCCAGCTAGAACTAAAACCAGTCCCTGTTTATTCCTCTTATCATCTCTCTAATGTGTGATTATATATCCAGCCAGAACTAAAACCAGTCCCTGTTTATTCCTCTCTTCATCCCTCCATCCCCTCCCCAGGATAACGAGGTCAGTTCTCCCCCTCTCTGATACATCAGTGTTTTCCTCTAAATTAAACGCATTGCATAACCAATCTCTCTCCCATTTGCCTCTCTCTCTCTTTTCCCCCGGTCTCCCTCTCTCTGTCTCTCTCTTTCTTTCCCAGCAGGGGCTGCCTTTCGATGATCAAAGGAAACCTGCTTACCATGCAGCCAGGAGATCTGACGTCCAACCAACAACCATAGAAATAGAATCCATAGATAAGATTAATTTAAGTCAACGATGGGTTAGAGGTTCCAAGCCCGTTCTATTCATTATATTTCTATGCCAATAACATCCTCTTGCTCCCAAACTTGTTTATCTAGCTGGATCAGTCTACTGTATAGAGACAGTCCTCTCTCCTACACCTCTGGAACTATCAGTCTACTGTATAGAGACAGTCCTCTCTCCTACACCTCTGGAAGTATCAGTCTACTGTATAGCGACAGTCCTCTCTCCTGTACCTCTGGAACTATCAGTCTACTGTATAGAGACAGTCCTCTCTCCTACACCTCTGGAACTATCAGTCTACTGTATAGAGACAGTCCTCTCTCCTACACCTCTGGAACTATCAGTCTACTGTATAGAGACAGTCCTCTCTCCTACACCTCTGGAACTATCAGTCTACTGTATAGAGACAGTCCTCTCTCCTACACCTCTGGAACTATCAGTCTACTGTATAGAGACAGTCCTCTCTCCTACACCTCTGGAACTATCAGTCTACTGTATAGAGACAGTCCTCTCTCCTACACCTCTGGAAGTATCAGTCTACTGTATAGAGACAGTCCTCTCTCCTACACCTCTGGAACTATCAGTCTACTGTATAGAGACAGTCCTCTCTCCTACACCTCTGGAACTATCAGTCTACTGTATAGAGACAGTCCTCTCTCCTACACCTCTGGAACTATCAGTCTACTGTATAGAGACAGTCCTCTCTCCTGTACCTCTGGAACTATCAGTCTACTGTATAGAGACAGTCCTCTCTCCTACACCTCTGGAACTATCAGTCTACTGTATAGAGACAGTCCTCTCTCCTACACCTCTGGAACTATCAGTCTACTGTATAGAGACAGTCCTCTCTCTTACACCTCTGGAACTATCAGTCTACTGTATAGATACAGTCCTCTCTCTTACACCTCTGGAACTATCAGTCTACTGTATAGAGACAGTCCTCTCTCCTACACCTCTGGAAGTATCAGTCTACTGTATAGAGACAGTCCTCTCTCCTGTACCTCTGGAACTATCAGTCTACTGTATAGAGACAGTCCTCTCTCCTACACCTCTGGAACTATCAGTCTACTGTAGAGAGACAGTCCTCTCTCCTACACCTCTGGAACTATCAGTCTACTGTATAGAGACAGTCCTCTCTCCTACACCTCTGGAACTATCAGTCTACTGTATAGAGACAGTCCTCTCTCCTACACCTCTGGAACTATCAGTCTACTGTATAGATACAGTCCTCTCTCTTACACCTCTGGAACTATCAGTCTACTGTATAGAGACAGTCCTCTCTCCTACACCTCTGGAACTATCAGTCTACTGTATAGAGACAGTCCTCTCTCCTGTACCTCTGGAACTATCAGTCTACTGTATAGAGACAGTCCTCTCTCCTGTACCTCTGGAACTATCAGTCTACTGTATAGATACAGTCCTCTCTCTTACACCTCTGGAACTATCAGTCTACTGTATAGAGACAGTCCTCTCTCCTACACCTCTGGAACTATCAGTCTACTGTATAGAGACAGTCCTCTCTCCTGTACCTCTGGAACTATCAGTCTACTGTATAGAGACAGTCCTCTCTCCTACACCTCTGGAACTATCAGTCTACTGTATAGAGACAGTCCTCTCTCCTACACCTCTGGAACTATCAGTCTACTGTATAGAGACAGTCCTCTCTCCTACACCTCTGGAACTATCAGTCTACTGTATAGAGACAGTCCTCTCTCCTACACCTCTGGAACTATCAGTCTACTGTATAGATACAGTCCTCTCTCTTACACCTCTGGAACTATCAGTCTACTGTATAGAGACAGCCCTCTCTCCTACACCTCTGGAACTATCAGTCTACTGTATAGAGACAGTCCTCTCTCCTACACCTCTGGAACTATCAGTCTACTGTATAGAGACAGTCCTCTCTCCTACACCTCTGGAACTATCAGTCTACTGTATAGAGACAGTCCTCTCTCTTACACCTCTGGAACTATCAGTCTACTGTATAGAGACAGTCCTCTCTCCTACACCTCTGGAACTATCAGTCTACTGTATAGAGACAGTCCTCTCTCCTACACCTCTGGAACTATCAGTCTACTGTATAGATACAGTCCTCTCTCCTACACCTCTGGAACTATCAGTCTACTGTATAGAGACAGTCCTCTCTCTTACACCTCTGGAACTATCAGTCTACTGTATAGAGACAGTCCTCTCTCCTACACCTCTGGAACTATCAGTCTACTGTATAGAGACAGTCCTCTCTCCTGTAC
>NC_042959.1:9998428-10045928 GCF_901001165.1 Salmo trutta | reverse complement strand
GAGAGAAGGGGAGAGCGGGCAGGCATGGAGGATAAAACACGGCCTTCAGAGGAAATATGGTGAATTCTCTACAATCACCAGAGAAACATTACAGAGCTTTACCCGCACAACCACGACCACCAAAACACCACCAGCTACACACGGCCAGAGGACGAGACAACGGGAGGATTCAGGGGATACACTGTAAATAAATACACATATATTGTACCAACGTCATTCATTTCACTGTGTGGCCATGTTGAAGATGCGATGTGTGTCCCGCTCTCAACGAACGAATGAACGCGCGCTTGCTCCCTCTCTCTCAAACGGTTGTGTGTTCATGCGCCGGTCCAGTTAACGCGTATCGAGGATGAACATTAACAGAACGTTCACAAGCACCAGAACCGCGATCACCGTGAACACAACAAATGTCTGGACATCCAAGGCCATGGTGCAATGCTGCAAGGCGTGAGGGATGCCTCTGCTGCCGTGTCTGTGTGCTCCTTGTCGGGATGACGGGAGGCGCTCGCTGCTGCTCTGCTCCGGTCTCGACCTGGACTGTTTGAATTTAACGGTCCAGACAGCATCCACCATTTGGCTATAGATTGAAAAGAAAAAGACAGGGGAAAAAAATGGTCTCCCAGGCTACGCTTATTGTCTTCACCCTACACGCGCTATTGCAGCTCATAAAAGGCTTGCGAACAGATGCATCATCTTCCTCACCATCATCATCCTCATCACCGTCCGTCAGCACCGATTATTCTCCTCGAGTCAACACCCGCAGGTGTTCGCTGTTTCTTCCCCTGAACCGACACTGTCAGGATTCAGGCCAGCTGACACTCAACAGCACACAAAAGTATTGTCTGTCTTTCTGTCTGTCTGCGGCCTACGCGCGGGCTGCTGAGCCTTCTGCTTGTCTTGGACCGGAAAGATGGAACAAAGAGAGAGCTGGCTGTGAAGCAGCGAGAGCTCGAGAGGCGGTCCTGCCAGAATACTGATCAGCGCTCAGCTACGAGGCTACCAGGATCACCGACCACGGAGGAAAGGAGGGGGGGATAATGCCCGACACACAAAACAATATTTACCTCTGAGTGAGGACAAACCAAACCACAACCCTATTCAACCAAAAACCAAACCACAAACCATATCCTATCAACCTCACCTCCATATCACCTTGCTCTATGAATCATTCACAACCTTTCTTATCCTCAACCTGTGATGAAGGACAATTCATGTCAGATTTAATTAAAGGTGTAATTTCCCCCTGAAATTACCATTGGCACCTGTCAGCATTTTCAGATTCTTACAGAAGACCTAATCAATCTGACACTATGCTCTAGGGTCTAGGTGATCTAACTGACAGTATAATTTACCCAGTCATTATCTTCTCATATTGTAGGCCTATTAGACTGTAAACAATGGAGAATGGCAAACACAGTTCTATAGCACCATAGACTGTGTGAGAATAGCAAACACAGTTCTATAGCACCATAGACTGTGTGAGAATAGCAAACACAGTTCTATAGCACCATAGACTGTGTGAGAATAGCAAACACAGTTCTATAACACCATAGACTGTGTGAGAATAGCAAACACAGTTCTATAGCACCATAGACTGTGTGAGAATAGCAAACACAGTTCTATAACACCATAGACTGTGTGAGAATAGCAAACACAGTTCTATAGCACCATAGACTGTGTGAGAATAGCAAACACAGTTCTATAACACCATAGACTGTGTGAGAATAGCAAACACAGTTCTATAGCACCATAGACTGTGTGAGAATAGCAAACACAGTCACAGTATATCATAGAAAGAGAAATTGGCATGCTCAGTTCAAATGTTTGTAGTAACAAAAAGTCTTTGGGTGCCGTGTTCAAAAGACATATACTTGAAAAAAGAAGAAATGTTTTGCTTTCTTGACTAAGGCAGCTCCAAAATGCAGGTGTTTCAGCCTAGCTCAGTGCTTTCTGTGGTGGTGGGGCAGCCAGCTGAATACGGAGCGTAGGGGTTGGTAATGTTCTCTCGTTGCTCCGTGACTGGCTCAGTGTTCTCTCACTCATGGGGACACTACGTCACCGCAAAATCTACGGGGAGAGCTCGATAATTCAAGCCCCTTGGGTTCTGCCATAGATTTACATTAGAAGTGCCCATTCAAGAAGGCTCAAGGAAATTGGCCACAGATAAAATGAGGTAAAATCAAGTTATATCTACCGTAGCTTTGATTGGACTGATCATGTCAACATCATACTTTCAAAATCTTAGCTAGCAAGCTAGACAAGCAGTCATGAATCTACTGGCAAATCGTTTTCAAGCCTTGTCATATGAAGATAAATTATAGATAAAACGTATCGGTGCTCATCGGCCATTGGACATAAACATTACACAACAAGTTGGAAATCGCAAATTCAACAATGAGTGGTTTTGTTAGGAATCAGTGGCTAACTGCAAGCGTTGCATAACAATCACTAGCCTGCTATTCAGTGGAGTGGGTGTGTGGTCCAAGTCTGGGTTTAAGGGTTTCTTTTCCAAGCTTAAAAGGATAAACATCCAACACCATGGGCCAGAAAAGGTTAAATACATTGGCCATGCTGTCAATCCAGCATGACTTTTGCCACGTTCAAAACAACTGGAAACTGGGAACTGGAAATCTCAGACTTCAGTGAGTTCATGTGCCTCACCCTAATAATTTGGTCCCTTTCCCCCTCATAACTTAGCCTACTTATCTGACTTGGCAGTGCACATGTAGCCTATAGCCTGTTTTAGAGAAATGTAATCATTGAATATTGTAAGAGCTTTCATTGTCTGGTTATGTCCCCCTTTTATTTATCCTACGTTTCTGACTTGGTGTACAGGGAGAATAATGTAAGAACAGCCTATGTTCTGAATTCTGTGTGGTACAATTCAAAAGTGCAAATTATATATTGACTACGTCCGTCCTAGATCGTAAATTAATGTTGTTGTTCCCTTCTGCCATAGTTTGTACATTTCAATTGTCAGTAGAAACCACATTTGTTTAAGCAAGTCAGCCATATCAGCTATGTTTTTAAAAGGCAGTAAATGAGGCTGAATGAACTGTTTCGCTGCCAGACAAGGCTCTACTGATAGCCAGGTGTAGCAGTGGTAAGGTGTTGGGACTGCTGTTGGGACAGCTTTATGTAGGCCCTAACAGTTTGTGGGCACCATTTGTCCCCGTTATAGTGCAGTTAATGTATTGTTTAGTGTCGTGTTGTGTTGTGTTGTGTAATGGCTTTACTGGCATGCATTTTGTTATTTTTTTGCCCAACCAAGATTTACATGCTAAAATTATTATTGAACACCATAGATAGATTTTAAAAAGAATGGCAAACACAGTTCTATAACACCATAGATATATTCTATAAAGAATGGCAAACACAGTTCTATTACACCATAGATATATTCTATAAAGAATGGCAAACACAGTTCTATAACACCATAGATATATTCTATAAAGAATTGCAAACACAGTTCTATAACACCATAGATATATTCTATAAAGAATGGCAAACACAGTTCTATAACACCATAGATATATTCTATATAGAATGGCAAACACAGTTCTATAACACCATAGATATATTCTATAAAGAATGGCAAACACAGTTCTATAACACCATAGATAGATTCTATAAAGAATGGCAAACACAGTTCTATAACACCATAGATAGATTCGATAAAGAATGGCAAACACAGCCCTATTACACCATAGATACATTTCACTGCCAAAAATAAAAACAAACCATCTGGTGTTCAGTGAAATAACAACTCAATGTCAAATACAGGTAGCCTAGTCAAATAATTAACATCCAATCACATTAACCGTTACTCTCTCGCGGGAATTCCACTAACGGTCCGTATGTAGCCAAACGTTGCTGCTGCTCATTGCACGAAAATTGATAAATGGCTAAAAAAAGTAAGGCCTGCGTCCATAGAGACACATACCAGCTCTACTGGTAGTACTGCTACTACCAGCAGTACTACACCTGCACCTGTTGACGACACAAGTTGTTCTGCTTCCACGAGCACATCCAATGCTATCATCAGTAATTCGACATGTGCTGTTAGCCCAGCTAGCATGGACACTGACAGTTGTGAATCTGATGCAGCCGAAGAGCTACTGCCTCCTTACCCGGGAAAGCACCGACAACGATGAGACAGCCTACAGGGAGGAGGTGAGGGCACTCGGAGTGTGGTGTCAGGAAAACAACCTCTCACTCAACATCAACAAAACAAAGGAGATGATCGTGGACTTCAGGAAACAGCAGAGGGAGCATCCCCCTATCCACATCGACGGGACAGCAGTGGAGAAGGTGGAAAGTTTTAAGTTCCTCGGCGTACACATCACGGACAAACTGAAATGGTCCACTCACACAGACCGTGTGGTGGAGAAGGTGCAACAGTGCCTCTTCAACCTCACCAGGCTGAAGAAATTTGGCTTGTCGCCCAAAACCCTGACAAACTTTTACAGATGCACGATCGAGAGCATCCTGTCGGGCTGTATCCCAGCCTGGTACAGGCAACTGCACCGCCCTCAACCACAAGGCTCTCTAGAGGGTGGTGCAGTCTGCACAATGCATCACCGGGGGCAAACTACCTGCCCTCCATGACACCTACAGCACCCGATGTCACAAGAAGGCCAAAAAGATCATCAAGGACATCAACCGCCTGAGCCACTGCCTGTTCACCCCGCTATCATTCAGAAGGCGAGGTCAGTACAGGTGCATCAAAGCTGGGACCAAGAGACTGAAAAACAGCTTCTATCTCAAGGCCATCACTAACTCAGAGAGGCTGCTGCCTACATTGAGACCCAATCACTGGCCACTTTAATAAATGGATCACTAGTCACTCTATACAATGCCACTCTAAATAATGCCACTTTAATAATGTTTGCATATCTTACATTACTCATATCACATGTACTGTATGTATTGTATTTTATACCATCTATTGCACCTTGCCTATGCCGCTCGGCCATCGCTCATCCATATACTTATATGTACATATTCTCATTCACCCCTTTAGATTTGTGTGTATTAGGTTGTTGTTGGGGAATTGTTAGATTACTTGTTAGATATTACTGCACTGTCGGAACTAGAAGCAAAAGCATTTCGGCTACACTCACATTAACACCTTCTAACCACGTGTATGTGACAAATAACATTTGATTTGATTGATTTGATTTATATTATTATTTGTGCCCTGGTCCTATAAGAGCGCTTTGTCACTTCCCACGAGCCGGGTTGTGACAAAAACTCACACTCATTCTTATGTTTAATAAATGTATCGTATAGTGTGTGTGTGGCAGGCTTACAATGATGGCAAAAAACAACCTTTCAGAGTGCGCTGACCCTGGTGCTAGAGGGGGTACAGCTGGAGGTTGAATGTTTGAAGGGGTACAGGACTATAAAAGGTTTGGGAATCACTGCTCTAGTCTATTGCTAAACATGCTGCCAGTTCCTTTAGTCTATTGCTTAACATGTATTATGCTGCCAGTTCCTTTAGTCTATTGCTTAACATGCTGCCAGTTCCTTTAGTCTATTGCTTAACATGCTGCCAGTTCCTTTAGTCTATTGCTTAACATGCTGCCAGTTCCTTTAGTCTATTGCTTAACATGCTGCCAGTTCCTTTAGTCTATTGCTTAACATGCTGCCAGTTCCTTTAGTCTATTGCTTAACATGCTGCCAGTTCCTTTAGTCTATTGCTTAACATGCTGCCAGTTCCTTTAGTCTATTGCTTAACATGCTGCCAGTTCCTTTAGTCTATTGCTTAACATGCTGCCAGTTCCTTTAGTCTATTGCTTAACATGCTGCCAGTTCCTTTAGTCTATTGCTTAACATGCTGCCAGTTCCTTTAGTCTATTGCTAAACATGTAATATGCTGCCAGTTCCTTTAGTCTGTACACCGGTTTGATGCTATTCATGCTTTCAGTTGGTATGCCATGTGTTCCCTTTGTTCTAGTTAATATGTGGCAGTTTTCTAAGTTTATTACATAATACCGTTAAAGCCATTTCCCTCCTGTTTATTCACCCGGCACTGCTTGTTCATTTAGCCACTTTTATGTTGATTTACCCCTGACATGCATGTCCCTCCTAGACCAACACATCCTTCCTAAACCTACCTACAAGCCAAAACAAATACAGGAGCAAATCCACCCCCATCTGTTTGCCTTTGCTGTGTGTGAAATAAATTGGTCCTCACTGCATTCTGACCGACGCCCCATGGTGGCAGCCACAGTCCTGAACCGAACTTCCAGTCCACCCTAGTCCTTTGTTTTAGATAGATTCTATAAAGAATGGTAAACAGATCTACACCATATACATGTTCTATAATGATGAGTAAACAGTCATATTACACTATAGATTCTTTAACCCAATGAGCCCCACCGTAAAGCCAGCACATTGTTGTTTTTTAAACTTCTAACCCCTTTTAAACACTGTGTGTTTGAGCTACAGACTTCTGGGTTGTACCATTGGATTAGTCTATTTCTTGCATCTGTAGATCCCAACCATTAATCTGCTTTGCTTTGCTCTGTGACGCTCACAAGCTACACAAGAGTCGTTAGAAGGGGTTGTTCTACATAGAAGATCATAGGAAATCCCAGGACATAGTGTCTATAATACTGTAATAAGGTCACATAGTTGCTGTCACAAACTACCAACAGTTGTCACTGTGTTGCAGCCTTGTTGTCGCAGCCTTGTGGGAAAAACTGAAGGAGAGAGATGCTGCTTTTACACACGGCAAGGTGACTGGGAACAATTGTATGGTTAAACAGTTCAAATACGACCTACACAGATCGATCAAAATGGCGAGACGCTAGTATGGGGACAAAGTGGAGGAGCAATTCAGCAGGTCGCACACGAGGCGTATGTGGCAGGGACTTCAAAAACAAAGCCAGCTAGCTGTCGGCCCAGACGGCATCCCTAGCCGTCTGGGCCTATCATGTGCATACCAGCTAGCTGTCGGCCCAGACGGCATCCCTAGCCGTCTGGGCCTATCATGTGCATACCAGCTAGCTGTTGTGTCTTGGACATTTTAAATCTCTCTCTAGTTCAGGCCGTTATCCCCACCTGCTTCAAGATGTCCACTATTATCTCCGTTCCCAAGAAAGGAAAAGTAACTGAACTGAATGACTACCAACCTGTAGCACTCATTTCCGTCATCATGAAGTGCTTTGAGAGGCTAGACAAAGACCCCATCACCTCCTTCCTCCCTGACACACTCGACCCTCTCCAATTCGCTAACCGCCCTGACATAATGAAGGACGCCGTCATTGCACTGCACACTGCCCTCACCCACCTGGAAAGGAAGGCATGTGTGAGGATGCTGTTCAGTGACTACAGCTCAGCCTTCAATCCCATCGGATTTCAATACCGGTCTTCACCACAAAGCTCACGGCCCTGGAACTTAACTCCTCCCTATGCAACTGGGTCCTGGACTTCCTGACGGGCCATCCCCATGGTGAAGGTAGACAATATTACCTCCTCCGCACTGATCCTCAACACTAAAGCCCCACAAGGGTGCGTCCTCAGTCCCCTCCTGTACTCCCTGTGTACCCACGACTGCGTGACCTCACACAGTTCCATCGCCATCATCAAGTTTGCTGACGACACAATCGTAGTAGGCCTGATTACCAACAACGATGAGGCGGCCGACAGAGAGGTGTGGTGCCAGGTAAACAACCTCTCCCTCAACTTCAGCAAAACAAGGGAGCTGATTGTAGACTTAAGGAGGAACCAGGCATGCCCACATCATCATCAATGGGGCCCCCAGTGTTGCTGAATAGCCACCAATAATCGGCTACCTACTCCCCCTGTCTCCCTCCTGCCGCCAGGACTTCCCTCCCCCAACAGACATTTACCCTGCCCCCACCCCAATGGACATTTACCCTGCCCCCTCCCCCAACAGACATTTACCCTGCCCCCTCCCCCAACAGACATTTACCCTGCCCCCACCCCTAATGGACATTTACCCTGCCCCTTCCCCCAATAGATATTTACCCTGCCCCCTCCCCCAACAGACATTTACCCTGCCCCCTCCCCCAACAGACATTTAGGCTGCCCCCACCCCCAATGGACATTTATCATTGTTATAGATGTAAATATGTATTTATTATTTGCATTATTGTTTCATTCACTTTCTCTTTTTGACCTGCATGTTACGACTTCCGCCGAAGTCGGCTCCTCTCCTTGTTCGGGCGGCGATCGACGTCACCGGCTTTCTAGCCATCGCCGCTCCATTTTTCATATGTCCATTTGTCTTGTCTTGTTCCCTACACACCTGGTTTTCATTTCCCCAATCAATCTACATGTATTTAACCCTCTGTTTCCCATCATCTTTGTGTGTAATTGTTTCATGTTATGTGGTGTTTGATTTATGCGCTTGTCTTTTATTTATGTTCCGTGTTTTGAGCGCGTTTGATTATTGTAGTGCTCTCGTTTTGGAACAGAAAATAAATGTGCGCCTGTTAACTATACTCTGCTCTCCTGCACCTGACTTCTCCTCCAGTACACACCATAACAACCTGTTAACTATACTCTGCTCTCCTGCACCTGACTTCTCCTCCAGTACACACCATAACAACCTGTTAACTATACTCTGCTCTCCTGCACCTGACTTCTCCTCCAGTACACACCATAACAACCTGTTAACTATACTCTGCTCTCCTGCACCTGACTTCTCCTCCAGTACACACCATAACAACCTGTTAACTATACTCTGCTCTCCTGCACCTGACTTCTCCTCCAGTACACGCCATAACACTGCACGGTTGCAGCTTGGAGTTTAAGAATTTCACTGTACCCTGCAATTACATCTGCGACCCTGTGCATGTGACTAATAAACTCATTTTATCTAATCTGACTAGTTGGATATTCATTTCCCAGTAAGCAAACAAATTCTGTACTTACAGCATTGTCATAAATTCCTTTTTTTTGTAGGTTTTTGCTTTGCCGGACCTTTTTTTATTTATTGACATATGTCAATGAAACTCATGAATGCAACTGTTTTTGTCAAATTGTTTTGTATTCTACTTGTAACCCTGGTTATCTTGAAAATAAAATGGTTAAACACTTTATTCTGAGGCTAAATATAAGCGCTGTCTGCAGATAAATTAAAATCCAATTTTGGCTGGGGTCTTGGGACTGATAGGGTTAAAGAATGAAAGCCTTATATGCTATAGGTGGGATCTGATTGGGTACCAAAGAGCTGAAGATTTCCCTATATGCGGACGATTTCTTTGCTGTTTTCAGAAAACCGAGAAATTATATTCAAAAACATGACCGGCGACACCCAGGCTGTCAATTTAACTATCAGCCAGGCTGTCAATTTAACTATCACCCAGGCTGTCAATTTAACTATCAGCCAGGCTGTCAATTTAACTATCACCCAGGCTGTCAATTTAACTATCACCCAGGCTGTCAATTTAACTATCACCCAGGCTTTCCAATGGTCTACATCTGGTTTGACTTACTTATTAAAATATCTCCTGTGTTAAAACACAGTACAAGTCAAAAGTTTGGACACACCAACTCATTCAAGGGTTTTTCTTTTTTTACATTGTAGAATAATAGTGAAGACATCAAAACTTTGAAATAACACAGAAGGAATCATGAAGTAACCAAAAAAATATATTTTAGATTTTTCAAAGTAGTCACATTTTCCTTGATGACAGCTTTGCACACTCTTGACATTCTCTCAACCAGCTTCACCTGGAATGCTTTTCCAACAGTCTTGGAGTTCCCACAATAGCTGAGCACTTGTTGGCTGCTTTTCCTTCACTCTGTGGTCCAACTCATCCCAAACCATCTCAATTGGGTTGAGGTCGGGTGATTGTGGAGGCCAGGTCATCTGATGCAGCACTCCATCACTCTCCTTCTTGGTCAAATAGCCCTTACACAGCCTGGAGGTGTGTTTTGGGTCATTGTCCTGTTGAAAAACAAAATGATAGTCCCACTAAGCGCAAACCAGATGGGATGGCGTACCACTGCATAATGCTGTGGGAGCCTGTTGGTTAAGTGTGCCTTGAATTCTAAATAAATCACCAACAGTCTTACCAGCAAAGCCCCCCCACACCATCACACTTCCTCCTCCATGCTTCACGGTGAGAACCACACATGCGGAGATCATCCGTTCACCTACTCTGCGTCTGACAATTCTCAAATTTGGACTCATCAGACCAAAGGACAGATTTCCAACGGTCTAATGTCCATTGCTCGTGTTTCTTGGCCCAAGCAAGTCTCTTCTTCTTTTTGGTGTCCTTTAGTAGTGGTTCCTTTACAGCAATTCGACCATGAATGCTTGATTCACGCAGTCTCCTCTGAACAGTTGATGTTGAGATGTATCTGTTACTTGAACTCTGTGAAGCATTTATTTGGGCTGCAATTTCTGAGGCTGGTAACTCTAATGAACTTATCCTCTGCAGCAGAGGTAACTCTGGGTCTTCCTTTCCTGTGGAGGTCCTCATGAGAGCCAGTTTCATCATAGCGCTTGATGGTTTTTGCGACTGCACTTGAAGAAAGTTCTTGACATTTTCCAGATTGACTGACCTTCAAGTCTTAAAATAATGATGGACAGTCGTTTCTCTTTGTTTATTTGAGCCGTTCTTGCCATAATATGGACTTGGTCTTTTACCAAATAGGGCTATCTTCTGTATACCACCCCTACCTTGTCACAACACAACTGATTGGCTCAAACATTCAAAAATTCCACAAATTAACTTTTAACAAGGCACACCTGTTAATTGAAATGCATTCCAGGTGACTACCTCGTGAAGCATGTTAAGAGAATGCCAAGAGTGTGCAAAGCTGTTATCAAGGCAAAGGGTGGCTACTTTGAAGAATCTCAAATATAAAATATATTTTGAATTGTTTAACACGTTTTTGGTTACTACATGATTCCATATGTACTGTACATGTATAAATACAATGTTGCCCCACTCCTTCTTTCTATTAAAAATGATCTTGATAGGTGGAGTGGCCTGTGTCTGTCATGGATAGGTCCTAGTCACCTTATCAAAATTCATATTCTCCCTTGCCTGCTATACCCTTTTCATATGGTCCCAATTTTACCTCCCAGGAAAGCCTTTACCCAGTTAAACAGTGCTATCATATATTTTATCTGGCGAAGGAAAATACCTACAGTATGTTGAGGTATAGCCTACCAGGGAAATACCTACAGTATGTTGTGGTATAGCCTACCAGGGAAATACCTACAGTTGGTTGAGGTACAGCCTACCAGGAAAAAACCTACAGTAGGTTGAGGTACAGCCTACCAGGAAAAAAATTCTACAGTAGGTTGAGGTACAGCCTACCAGGAAAATACCTACAGTATGTTGAGGTACAGCCTACCAGGAAAATACCTACAGTAGGTTGAGGTACAGCCTACCAGGAAAATACCTACAGTAGGTTGAGGTACAGCCTACCAGGAAAATACCTACAGTAGGTTGAGGTACAGCCTACCAGGAAAATACCTACAGTAGGTTGAGGTACAGCCTACCAGGAAAATGTCTACAGTAGGTTGAGGTACAGCCTACCAGGAAAATACCTACAGTAGGTTGAGGTACAGCCTACCAGGAAAATACCTACAGTATGTTGAGGTACAGCCTACCAGGAAAATACCTACAGTATGTTGAGGTACAGCCTACCAGGAAAATACCTACAGTAGATTGAGGTACAGCCTACCAGGAAAATACCTACAGTATGTTGAGGTACAGCCTACCAGGTTAGGGGGTCTAGCAGCCCCTTCTCTTAAATGTTGTTAATTGGCATCGCAACTGAGATGTATCCTTGAGTGGTGAATCAGCTACTCTTGGGGAAATCCCACTCCGTAAACGTTTATACATACCCCAGACAAAGAAAGCCAAACTGACTAAAGACAATTATATGGTGAAGAACATCTCTCTGGAGACAGGTCAGGACGTTAGAAGGGCACAATCATGGTTTCTCAGTACTGCCCCCTTTGCATGAGAACCCTGATTTCCGACCTGGGATGAACGGACGCTTCTCTACATGGGGAAAGTAAAGCTATCAATGTTGTGGAAGATATTGTGCCGGATGATAAAATTCCAACATTTAATCAGATTGTTAGTAAATTTGGCATCTCTAAGAGTGACTTTTTAAAAGGATTTCAGTTTCTTAATTTCATATCTGTAAAGTTGAAGTTGCATCCAAATGGCTTCCCCATCTCTCCTATTAAGAACCTCTTGAAGAATACGCAGCTCAAATCTATCACTCAACGCTTTTATAGCTGTGCAATTTCAGGAAGATAACACAGACAACTAAGGTGTTAATGAGGGCTGATAGTCTCCTAATAGAGCGTGAAGACTAGAAAGAAGTGTGTACAACCATCCCATTTCCTAGCTTCCAACTCAGCCTGGGAAATGTAGGCTATGATCCCACTCTATGTAGACTCTATGTAGGCTATGATCCTACATTATGTAGGCTATGATCCTACATTATGTAGGCTATGATCCTACCCTATGTAGACTCTTTGTAGCCTATGATCCTACATTATGTAGGCTATGATCCTACATTACGTAGGCTATGATCCTACCTTATGTAGGCTCTATGTAGGCTACGATCCTACATTATGTAGGCTATGATCCTACCCTATGTAGGCTCTATGTAGGCTATGAATCTACATTATGTAGGCTATGATCCTACCCTATGTAGGATCTATGTAGGCTATGATCCTACATTATGTGGGCTATGATCCTACTCTATGTAGGCCATGATTCTACATTATGTAGGCTATGAACCTACATTATGTAGGCTATGATCCTACATTATGTAGCCTATGATCCTAGTCTATGTAGGCTATGATCCTACTCTATGTAGGCTCTATGCAGACTATGATCCTACTCTATGTAGGTTCTATGTAGACTATGATCCTTCTCTATATAGGCTATGATCCTACTCTATGTAGGCTATTTCCAGTCTTTAAAAAAAATTTGTATTGTTGTCTGTTTGTTTGACGTCTTTATGCATCTATTTGTATATTTTTGTATCTGTAAATTCTGCTGTTTCTGTATGATATATTGATCTATTTAAGTAATAAGGCCTGAGGAGGTGTGGTATATGGCCAATATACCATGGCTAAGGGCTGTTCTTAAGCACGGTGTATCCAGGCGCGCAGAGTGCTGAGTGGTATATTGGCAATATACCACAAACCCCTGAGGTGCCTTATTGCTTTAATAAACTAGTTACCAACATAATCAGAGCAGTAAAAATACATGGTGGTATATGGTCTGATATACCATGGCTTTCAGCCAATCAGAATTTAGGGCTTGACCCAGCAGTGATATATATATGATATATTTATAAGTATTTGTCTTACTCTATAAAAGACACAAGTTAATACAAAATAAAAACAATAACAAATAACAATAATACAAAATAAAAACAATAACAAATAACAATAATACAAAATAACAACAATAACAAATAACAATAATACAAATTAAAAACAATAACAAATAACAATAATACAAAATAACAATAATACAAAATAACAATAATACAAAATCAACACAGCCCTACAACACCATAGACTGTAAAACACAGACAAAGAATGGAAAACCCAGTTCTATTATAGGTCGTATCAGCAGCGTGCAAATCCATTATTACATGTAAGCGTGACCCCTGCAGCGCGTTTGACCTCTGTGCCCAAGCCTCATTGTTGGTGGATGAAGAGGGGCACAATATGGTCATGAGTGAATTCATGCAGGAGGGAAATCTCTCTCCGTTCCGCTACAGACTGGCCCCGGCCATGGCGTTCACACTTTGTGTGTGTGTGTGTGTGTGTGTGTGTGTGTGTGTGTGTGTGTGTGTGTGATACACACTCACTAGACAGCTTTGTGACGTAGCTAGGCTACAGATCGAAGAAAATTAGGTAACCAATACAACCACTGAAATCCACTACATCATAGGCATCATTGGGGCGGCTGGTTAGCCTAGTGGTTAGAGTGTAGGGGCGGCTGGTTAGCCTAGTGGTTGGACTGTAGGGGCGGCTGGTGAGCCTAGTGGTTAGAGTGTAGGGGTGGCTGGTTAGCCTAGTGGTTAGAGTGTAGGGTCAGTAACCGTATGGTTGCTAGATAGAATCCCCGAGCTGACAAGGTAAAAAAAAAAAACTATAATTCTCCCCTTGAACAAGGTAGTTAACCCACTGTTCCCCGGTAGACCGTTATTGTAAATAAGAATATGTTCTTAACTGAATTACCTAGTTAAATAACATTTTTAAAAAATAGGTTTATTAGGGGGCATATACTATACAATCAATAAGACACTTTTTACTAGTAGGGTTTTTACATTACATGACTACATGCTGAAGAAAAACCCTTCCTCAAACACAAACTGCTTTCAGCAGAGCTCACAGAAGCCTCTGGCAGCATCAGGGATGGAATATGCCATCATTTTCTCAAATAGACTTTTCTCTCTTGTCTCTTCTCTCCCCGTCTGTCTGTCTCATGCGTAGCTGTAGGCTGGGAGATGTGTGTGTGTGTGTGTGTGTGTGTGCACTCTGCTCCCTTCCTGACATTTAGACAACAAAGGTCACATCTGAAAGTCTAAACCTACAGCCAGCCATGCTAATGCCTCATGAATAACAAATATATACACACACACACACACACACACACACACACACACACACACACACACACACACACACACACTCACTCACTCACACACTCACACACTCACACACACTCACACACACAGACACACACACACATTCACAAACTCATGCATATCCTGGCGAGGTGAGTTTGTTGAACGGTCTCAGACCTCTCCTCAGAGGGAAGACCCAGTAGAGAGGCGTCCTGGTCTATGTAAATACAGGTGAACTTTTAACCACTGTTACGTGTGTGTGTGTGAGTGAGTGTGTGTGTGCGTGTGTGCGTATGTGTGTGTGCGCGTGTGCGTGTGTGTGTGTGTGTGTGTGTGTGTGCGTGTGTGTGTATGTGTGTGCGCGTGTGTGTGTGTGTGTGTGTGAGTGTGTGTGCGCGTGTGCGTGTGCGCGTGTGTGTGTGCGTGTGTGCGTGTGTTTGAGCTAAGCACAGCGTCAGCATATAAAACTCACTTTTATGACTGCTAAAGCTGCCAGTTTTTATAAAGACGAGGGGGGGTTGTAGTGTTTAATACAACTATAGTGAGACTAAATAGTTGACTTTAATGACGTACATGGCGTGGTTGTTGGTGCACATACAGTATAATTATAGTGTTCAGGCAGTGAGTTCAGTCGGTTCAGCCTATTGCCCTCCCTTCTATCTATTCTATTCTATTATCAACTGGGTGGTTTGAATCCTGAATGCTGATTGGCTGACAGCCATGGTATATAAGACCGTATACCACGGGTACGACAAAACGTTTATTTTTCATGCTCTAATTACGCTGGTAACCAGTTTATAATATCAATAAGGCATCTCGGAGGTTTGTGGTATATTGCCAATATTCCACTGCTAAGGGATGTTCTTAGGCGCAACGTGGAGTGCCTAAGAACATCCCTTAGCCATGGTATATTGGCCATATACCACACCTCCTCAGGCCATATTGCTTAAATATATCAATATATCATACAGAAACAGCATAACTTACAGATAAATAATATAGATGCATAAAGACGTCAAACAAACAGACAGACAACAATACAAATAAAAAAGAGTGGAAATAGCCAACATAGAGCAAGATTATAGTCTACATAGAGTAAGATTATAGTCTACATAGAGTAAGATTATAGTCTACATAGAGAAGGATCATTGCCTGCATAGAGTAGGATTTATCGCCTACATAGAGTAGGATTATAGCCTACATAGAGAAGGATCATAGCCTATATAGGGTAGGATTATAGCCTACATAGGGTAGGATCATAGCTTACATAGAGAAAGATCATAGCCTACATAGTGAAGGATCATAGCCTACATAGAGTAGGATCAGAGCCTACATAGGGTAGGATCATAGCCTACATAGAGTAGGATTATAGCCTATATAGGGTAGGATCAGAGTCTACATAGGGTAGGATCATAGCCTACATAGAGAAGGATCATTGCCTACATAGGGTGGTATCAGAGCCTACATAGGGTAGGTTCATAGCCTATATAGGGTAGGATTATAGCCTATATAGGGTAGGATTATAGCCTATATAGAGTAGGATTATAGCCTATATAGAGTAGGATTATAGCCTATATAGGGTAGGATCATAGTCTACATAGAGAAGGATCATAGCCTACATAGGGTAGGATCTTAGCCTACATGGGGTAAGATCATAGCCTACATAGGGTAGGATCAGAGCCTACATATGGTAGGATCATATTCTACATAGACCCTACATAGGGTAGGATTAGGGTTGCACATTTTGGGGAATATTCAGAGGTGGAAACATTCCGTTGGAATTAACGGGAATATATGGGAATTAACGGAAATATATGCAAATTAATATTAATACCATTTAAAATGTAGATGTTTTCTGTATTGGATATATTTACCATATAATATGGAGACAGAAACATAAACCTTTTACCTTATCATAAGTGGACATAATTGCAAATGATTAAATCCTTCCAATAGAAATAAAAAAAATGATTTAGTTACGAATTGAACTTTGATTAAATGAGTTTGATTCTTCACATGGATGATTTTCAACAAAAGAAAAGGAATATTGAATGATCCCCAATGATCCATCGCATCTCCCAAAAACGTTTTCAACATACATCTGTAAAATGATAGTCTAGAAACTAAAGCTTTGGTTGTCTTCCTCTCAGGGTTCCATGTCTTCTCTCTGGACCTCCTCAATGTCCACCTCTTGAACATCAGACTCTGAGGCCTCATCTTCACTGTCACTTTCCAACCTTGTTGAGGATGGCTCGTTGTCAGGCTCAAAAAGTCTCAAATTTGCCCAGATGGCCAACCCTTGTATTGGTCAGCCTGTTGCGTGCTTTGGTGTGTGTGTTCCCAAACAAGGACCAGTTGCGCTCTGAGGCGGCTGATCTTGGTGGGATTTAGAGGATGATGGAGGCAACAGGGGAAAGAGCCTCAGATCCACAAAGTCTCTTCCACCAGTTGGCTGATGAGATATGTTGGCACAACTGCCATATTGCATCTTTATCGATAGTGATAGTGATGACACCATAGGCCTTGTTGATCTCTGCACCAGACAGGGTGCCCCTGCTAGCATACTTGGGGTCCAACATGTACACTGCGGCGTGTATGGGCTTCAGGCAGAAGTCTTCACGCTTTTTGATGTATTTCAGAACTGCAGTTTCCTCTCCTTGGAGCAATAGTGAAGTGGGCAGGGCAGTACGGATTTCTTCTCTTACATCTTCAAGCAGAGTCCGAACATCAGATAGGATGGCATTGTCTCCCTCAATCCGTGCAATGACTACTGCTATAGGTTTCAGGAGTTTCAGGCTGCTTACCACTCTCTCCCAAAATACATCTTCCAGGAGGATCCTCTTGATGGGGCTGTCCATATCGGCAGACTGTGATATGGCCATTTCTTGGAGAGACTCCTTCCCCTCCAGGAGACTGTCAAACATGATGACAACACCACCCCAACGGGTGTTGCTGGGCAGCTTCAATGTGGTGCTCTTATTCTTCTCACTTTGCTTGGTGAGGGAGATTGCTGCTATAACTTGATGACCCTTCACATACCTAACCATTTCCTTGGCTCTCTTGTAGAGTGTATCCATTGTTTTCAGTGCCATGATGTCCTTGAGGAGCAGATTCAATGCATGAGCAGCACAGCCAATGGGTGTCATGTGAGGGTAGAACTCCTCAACTTTAGACCAGGCAGCCTTCATGTTCGCAGCATTGTCTGTCACCAGTGCAAATACCTTCTGTGGTCCAAGGTCATTGATAACTGCCATCAGCTCATCTGCAAGTAGAGACCGGTGTGTCTGTTGTCCCTTGTGTCTGTGCTCTTGTAGAATACTGGTTGAGGGTTGGAGATGATGTAGTTATTTATGTCTTGCCCGCGAACATTCGACCATCCGTCAGAGATGATAGCAAAACAGTCTGTTTTCTCTATGATTTTCTTGACCTTCACTTGAACTCTGTTAAACTCTGCATACAGCAAATTAGTAGATAAAGCATGTCTGGTTGGAGTGGTGTATGCTGGGCAAAAAACATTCAGAAATCTCTTCCAATACACATTGCCTGTGAGCGTCAGAGGTGAACCAGTTGCATACACAGCTCGAGCAAGACATTCATCAGCATTTCTCTGACTACGTTCCTCCATTGAGTCCAAAAAACTTCTGATTCCAGGAGGACCATGAGCTGTTGCTATCGATAAGGTGCCTGATTCATCATTTTCACCTCGAATAGAAGTAGAGAGACTTTTGACAGAGGTTGCTTGCTGTGAGCACTGAGGAAACTTTATGCACTTGGCCAGATGATTCTGCATCTTTGTTGCATTCTTCACATATGATTTGGCACAGTATTTGTAAATGAACACAGCTTTTCCTTCTACATTAGTTGCAGTGAAATGTCTCCACACATTAGATAGTGCCCGTGGCATTTTCCTCTAAAGATGAGAAAAAAATCTGTAAAGAAACAACAAATACAATTCCATGTACAGATAAATAGCTCAGCAGTTAGATTAAACAACTCATTTGTAAGATAAATGTTTTAAAATGAAACATGTATGGAAACAGGTGAATTAACACTCCCCAGTTAGAAGGCTTAAGCAAGCTAAAACACACATGGTAGCAAAAACTAACTAGCAGAAATTGTTAACAAGTTAGAAACTATTTAAACATACTTTGATGTAGGCTACTATTTACTAGTTAACACAAAATCATGTATGTCATATAAAAAATATTCACCCCACCCAGTATTGTAATCAAAACATACCAGAAAGCATGTAGTCCTTGGCTCAGACAGTGTAGTAGTGTGGGCTCAATAGCATCTCATTAGTGTACAAGATCTTGGGAATTAGCTGTACATGTGATGGAAGAATGCACTGTGAATGAAGAGGGTTGCAATTCCATTGAATTGGGGATAGTTTAACCAAAGTATGCCACAAGACCTATAATTGCCTTATGTATCCCACAAAAAAGGTTCACTGTTAGCTAACTTTTTTGATGAATTTAAGTAAAATTCTCCAAATTCCAGGGCTTAACTGTCCATGGAAAATTTCTGGAAAATGTCTGGAAAATGTCTGGAAATTTACCGGAAAGTTTCTGACCCTTTGCAACCCTAGGTAGGACCATAGCTTACATAGAGTAGGATCATAGCCTACATAATGTAGGACCATAGCCTACATAGAGTCTACATAGAGTAGGATCATAGCCTACATTTCCCAGGCTGAGTTGGAAGCTAGGAAATGGGATGGTTGTACACACTTCTTTCTAGTCTTCACGCTCTATTAGGAGACTATCAGCCCTCATTAACACCTTAGTTGTCTGTGTTATCTTCCTGAAATTGCACAGCTATAAAAGCGTTGAGTGATAGATTTGAGCTGCGTATTCCTCAAGAGGTTCTTAATAGGAGAGATGGAGAAGCCATTTGGATGCAACTTCAACTTTACAGATATGAAATTAAGAAACTGAAATCCTTTTAAAAAGTCACTCTTAGAGATGCCAAATGTACTAACAATCTGATTAAATGTTAGAATTTGATCAACCTGCACAATATCTTCCACAACATTGATACCCTTACTTTTTCCCAAGCCTTGCGTCATGCCTAAGAACAGTCCTTAGCGGTGGTATATTGGCCATATACCAGACCCCCTCAAGATGTATTGCTTAATTATATCATATCATACAGTGCCTTCGGAAAGTATTCAGACCCCTTGACTTTTTCCACATGTTGTTATGTTACAGCCTTATTCTAAAATTGATTCAATTCATGTTTTTCCTCATCAATCCACACACAATACCCCATAATGACAAAGTGAAAACAGGTTTTTAGAACTTTTTGCAAATGTATTAAAATTAGGAAACTGAAATACCTTAAGTACATAAGTATTCAGACCCTTTGCTATGAGACTTGAAATTGAGCTCAGGTGCATCCTGTTTCCATTGATCATCCTTGAGATGTTTGTACAACTTGATTGGCATCTCACTTGTGGTAAATTCAATTGATTGGACATAATTTGGAAAAGCACACACCTGTCTATACAAGGTTGACAGTGCATGGCAGGGCAAAAACCAAGCCATGAGGTCGAAGGAATTGTCTGTAGCGCTCCAAGACAGGATTGTTTCAAGGCACAGTTCTAGGGAAGGGTACCAAAACATTTCTGCAGCATTGAAGGTCCTCAAG
The DNA here is from genome assembly GCF_901001165.1 of Salmo trutta. Lineage (NCBI taxonomy): Eukaryota > Metazoa > Chordata > Actinopteri > Salmoniformes > Salmonidae > Salmo > Salmo trutta. The sequence continues at coordinate 10,025,675 of NC_042959.1, read as the reverse complement.
GACACAGTGGTCTCCATTTTCTTAAATGGAAGAAGTTTGGAACCATCAAGACTCTTCCTAGAGCTGGCCTCCCAGCCAAACTGGCCTTTAAGGTAGAGTGGTAAAAGACACATGACAGCCCACTCGGAGTTTGCCAAAAGGCACCTAAAGACTCTCAGACCATGAGAAACAAGATTCTCTGGCCTGATGAAACCAAGATTGAACTCTTTGGCCTGAATGCCTAGCATCACATCTGGAGGAAACCTGCCACCATCCCTACTGTGAAGCATGGTGGTGGCAGCATCATAGTGTGGGGATGTTTTTCAGCAGCAGGGACTGGGAGACTAGTCAGGATCGAGGGAAAGATGAACAGAGCAAAGTACAGAGAGATCCTTGATGAAAACCTGCTCCAGAGTGCTCAGAACCTCAGACTGGGGCGAAGGTTCACCTTCCAACAGGACAACGATCCTAAGCACACAGCCAAGACAAAACAGGAGTGGCTTCGGGACAAGTTTCTGAATGTCCTTGAGTGGCCTAGCCAGAGCCCGGACTTGAACTCGATCGAACATCTCTGGAGAGGCCTGAAAATAGCTGTGTAGCGACGCTCCCCATCCAACTTGACAGAGCTTGAGAGGATCTGCAGAGAGGAATGGAAGAAACTCCACAAATACAGGTGTGCCAAGATTATAGCATCATACCCAAGAAGACTCGATGCTGTAATCGCTACCAAAGGTGCTTCAACAAAGTACTGAGTAAAGGGTCTGAATACTTTTAATAAATTTGTAAAAATGTCAACCTGTTTTTATGGGGTATTGTGTGTAGATTGATGAGGGGAAAAAACGATGTAACGCATTTTAGAATAAGGCTTTAAGGTAACAAAATGTGGAAAAAGTCAAGGGGTCTGAATACATTCCGAATGCACTATATATGATAGAATGGCACTCATAGAAGAAAAGGAGCCCCAAATAACCTTCAGGGGTTCAAGAGATTGCCACTGTGTGGCCAGATAAGCCAGGATGTTAGCTCATTAGGCCTGATGGTGTAGCTCACATGTTATGTTTCAAGGGAAATATATTGTCTGTTTATGCATATAACCGTGTTAATGGACATTCAGCAGCTTTATAACACTAATACATCTTGATTAGATAAGTATTCAATCCCCTGAGTCAATACATGTTAGAATCCCCTTTTGGAAAGCCTAAATCACCAAGCTTGTTTACAGCAGTATCTCAGCAGATGACATCATGACCTTTTGTTACAGCTGTGGATGTGATCTGGAGTCAGCCCTAAGGATTCATCCCAAATGGCACCCTATTCCCTACACAGTGCACTACTTTTGACCAGAGCCTTATGGGTCCTGATCAAAAGTAGTGCACTATATAGGGAATAAGGTGCCATTTGGGACACACTTTAAGGATTTCCTCTCCTGCCATGGCCTGAGGCCATTCTCTACTCCAATTTAGAGCTACAACTCTCTCTAGGAGACGTGAGCGTTTGCTGTAGCCTGTTAGTAAATGATTCAATTTATTCTGCTGTAGTCTGTTAGTAAATGATTCCATTTATTCTGCTGTAGCCTGTTAGTAAATAATTCAATTTATTCTGCTGTAGCCTGTTAGTAAATTATTCTATTTGCGGCTCATGATGTGGTAATGGAAGGAGAAAGACCAGGCACCCCACCCTTCCCATTTCCCTTATGACCAGACTGTACCCATGACAACCACAACTCCCTCTCCACCCCCCACGCTGACCTGCATCCTCCAGACCTCAGAGAAACACTACACAGACACGCACGCACGCCCACACACACTCATTTAAGATGTAGCAATATCAAATCAGTGTAGTCAGAAGGTCAGAGAGAGATGTCAGAGAGAGAGATAACAGAGAGAGAGATGAGAGAGAAAGAGAGAGATGACAGAGAGAGAGAGATGACTGAGAGAGAGAGAGAGATGACAGAGAGAGAGAGATGACAGAGAGAGAGAGATGACTGAGAGAGAGAGATGACTGAGAGAGAGAGAGATGACAGAGAGAGAGATGACAGAGAGAGAGAGAGATGACTGAGAGAGAGAGAGAGAGAGAGAGAGATGACAGAGAGTGATGAGGTAGATATTAAAGGATCTGAGTCCTACGGCAGATGACCTGCTTAATGAAATACATAGGCCACATTTTTTCTTTCAAATATGTTTCTCAAACCAGAACCCTGAAGGAAGACTGTTAAACTGAACCTTGAAGGAAGACTGTTGAACTGAACCCTGAAGGAAGACTGTTGAACTGAACCCTGAAGGAAGACTGTTGAACTGAACCCTGAAGGAAGACTGTTGAACTGAACCCTGAAGGAAGACTGTTAAACTGAACCTTGAAGGAAGACTGTTGAACTGAACCCTGAAGGAAGACTGTTAAACTGAACCCTGAAGGAAGACTGTTGAACTGAACCCTGAAGGAAGACTGTTGAACTGAACCCTGAAGGAAGACTGTTGAACTGAACCCTGAAGGAAGACTGTTAAACTGAACCTTGAAGGAAGACTGTTGAACTGAACCCTGAAGGAAGACTGTTGAACTGAACCCTGAAGGAAGACTGTTGAACTGAACCCTGAAGGAAGACTGTTAAACTGCATTGCAGAGATATTCCCTGAACATCTTCATCAAGACAGAAGTGAAGGTGGGAACGAACATCCCATGAAGATGGAAAACGTTGAACTCCGAGGAAAAGTAGTTTCTCAGCAAAGGTTTCTCAGAGAATGTGGCAGTGCAGTGTTCCCCAAAGTTATGAATATTAAGAAGATAACACATGATACCACTGCAGTTCTATCTGCTCTTACTGAAAGATACTTCTGCAAGTCCTACTGTAAGATAGCTAACCAAGTCCTACTGTAAGATAGCTAACCAAGTCCTACTGTAAGATAGCTAACCAAGTCCTACTGTAAGATAGCTAACCAAGTCCTGCTGTAAGATAGCTAACCAAGTCCTACTGTAAGATAGCTAACCAAGTCCTACTGTAAGATAACTAACCAAGTCCTACTGTAAGATAGTTAACCAAGTCCTGCTGTAAGATAGCTAACCAAGTCCTACTGTAAGATAACTAACCAAGTCCTACTGTAAGATAGCTAACCACGTCCTGCTGTAAGATAACTAACCAAGTCCTGCTGTAAGATAGTTAACCAAGTCCTGCTGTAAGATAGCTAACCAAGTCCTACTGTAAGATAACTAACCAAGTCCTACTGTAAGATAACTAACCAAGTCCTGCTGTAAGATAACTAACCAAGTCCTACTGTAAGATAACTAACCATTTCCTACTGTAAGATAGCTAACCAAGTCCTACTGTAAGATAACTAACCAAGTCCTGCTGTAAGATAGCTAACCAAGTCCTGCTGTAAGATAGCTAACCATTTCCTACTGTAAGATAACTAACCAAGTCCTGCTGTAAGATAGCTAACCATTTCCTACTGTAAGATAGCTAACCAAGTCTTGCTGTAAGATAGCTAACCAAGTCCTGCTGTAAGATAGCTAACCATTTTCTACTGTAAGATAGCTAACCAAGTCTTGCTGTAAGATAGCTAACCATTTCCTACTGTAAGATAGCTAACCAAGTCCTGCTGTAAGATAACTAACCAAGTCCTACTGTAAGATAGCTAACCAAGTCCTACTGTAAGATAACTAATCAAGTCCTACTGTAAGATAGCTAACCATTTCCTACTGTAAGATAACTAACCAAGTCCTACTGTAAGATAACTAACCAAGTCCTACTGTAAGATAACTAACCAAGTCCTGCTGTAAGATAGCTAACCAAGTCCATTGAAGATGGTTTCACAAAAGCTAACAGTCTGTGATGTCTATACCCATTCTCTCCACTGAGAGTGATGCAGGATATTCCACAGTTCAGATGTGACTGGGCATGATACCTAGAAATGTGCCTGGCGTGGTTTTACAGTGTGTTGCCTGTGAGTGGAGCGCTGGGCTGCTCTTGTCAACACCCCTCAGTGTTCTGGAGACCACCTGGGCTCCCCCACATTTGAGTAGAACATATATCCCCATTCACATGAGTACAGCAGAAACTCTGGAACAGCCTACAGGTTCTAGAACACATGAGTGCAGCGGAAACTCTGGAACAGCCTACAGGTTCTAGAACACATGAGTGCAGCAGAAACTCTGGAACAGCCTAGAGGTTCTAGAACACATGAGTACAGCAGAAACTCTGGAACAGCCTAGAGGTTCTAGAACACGAGTACAGCAGAAACTCTGGAACAGCCTACAGGTTCTAGAACAAATGAGTACAGCAGAAACTCTGGAACAGCCTACAGGTTCTAGAACACATGAGTGCAGCAGAAACTCTGGAACAGCCTAGAGGTTCTAGAACACATGAGTACAGCAGAAACTCTGGAACAGCCTAGAGGTTCTAGAACACGAGTACAGCAGAAACTCTGGAACAGCCTACAGGTTCTAGAACAAATGAGTACAGCAGAAACTCTGGAACAGCCTACAGGTTCTAGAACACATGAGTACAGCAGAAACTCTGGAACAGCCTAGAGGTTCTAGAACACGAGTACAGCAGAAACTCTGGAACAGCCTACAGGTTCTAGAACAAATGAGTACAGCAGAAACTCTGGAACAGCCTACAGGTTCTAGAACACATGAGTGCAGCAGAAACTCTGGAACAGCCTACAGGTTCTAGAACACATGAGTACAGCAGAAACTCTGGAACAGCCTAGAAGTTCTAGAACACGAGTACAGCAGAAACTCTGGAACAGCCTACAGGTTCTAGAACAAATGAGTACAGCAGAAACTCTGGAACAGCCTACAGGTTCTAGAACACATGAGTACAGCAGAAACTCTGGAACAACCTAGAGGTTCTAGAACAAATGAGTACAGCAGAAACTCTGGAACAGCCTACAGGTTCTAGAACACATGAGTACAGCAGAAACTCTGGAACAGCCTACAGGTTATAGAACACATGAGTGCAGCAGAAACTCTGGAACAGCCTACAGGTTCCAGAACACATGAGTACAGCAGAAACGCTGGAACAGCCTACATGTTCTAGAACACATGAGTACAGCAGAAACTCTGGAACAGCCTAGAGGTTCTAGAACACATGAGTACAGCAGAAACTCTGGAACAGCCTAGAGGTTCTAGAACACATGAGTACAGCAGAAACTCTGGAACAGCCTACAGGTTCTAGAACACATGAGTACAGCAGAAACTCTGGAACAGCCTAGAGGTTCTAGAAGAAATGAGTACAGCAGAAACTCTGGAACAGCCTACAGGTTCTAGAACACATGAGTACAGCAGAAACTCTGGAACAGCCTACAGGTTCTAGAACACATGAGTACAGCAGAAACTCTGGAACAGCCTACAGGTTCTAGAACACATGAGTACAGCAGAAACTCTGGAACAGCCTACAGGTTCCAGAACACATGAGTACAGCAGAAACTCTGGAACAGCCTAGAGGTTCTAGAACAGATCCATGCAGTACAGCACTCACTCACTCACTCACTCACTCACTCACTCACTCACTCACAGGAAAACACAGACACACACACACACACACACACACACACACACACACACACACACACACACACACACACACACACACACACACACACACACACACGTGCCTGGTATAGTGCAGTGCGTACAGTCCACATTTAGCATTGGAACAGGATATGTAGCGCTGGAACAGGATATGTAGCATTGGAACAGGCTATGTAGCGTTGGAACAGGATATGTAGCGTTGGAACAGGATATGTAGCGTTGGAACAGGCTATGTACCGTTGGAACAGGATAGGTAGCGTTGGAACAGGATATGTAGCGTTGGAACAGGATATGTAGCATTGGAACAGGCTATGTAGCGTTGGAACAGGATATGTAGCGTTGGAACAGGATATGTAGCGTTGGAACAGGATATGTACCGTTGGAACAGGATATGTACCGTTGGAACAGGATATGTAGCGTTGGAACAGGATATTTAGCGTTGGAACAGGATATGTAGCGTTGGAACAGGATATGTAGCGTTGGAACAGGCTATGTACCGTTGGAACAGGATATGTAGCGTTGGAACAGGATATGTAGCGTTGGAACAGGATATTTAAAATTGGAACAGGCTATGTAGCGTTGGAACAGGATACGTACCGTTGGAACAGGCTATGTACCGTTGGAACAGGCTATGTAACGTTGGAACAGGCTATGTAGCGTTGGAACAGGATATGTAGCGTTGGAACATGCTATGTAGCGTTGGAACAGGCTATGTACCGTTGGAACAGGCTATGTACCGTTGGAACAGGATATGTAGCGTTGGAACAGGATATGTAGCGTTGGAACAGGATATGTAGCGTTGGAACAGGATATGTAGCGTTGGAACTGGATATGTACCGTTGGAACTGGATATGTAGCGTTGGAACAGGCTATGTGAGAGAAGTGTGTCAGAGGATTTGATTAGTGAGATCTGAGAATGTGTCCCAAATCACACCCTGAGTTGATGTCCCAAATGGCACTCTATTCTGTACATAGTGCACTACTTTTACCCAGCGCTCTATGTGCCCTAGTTGAAAGTAGTGCTCTATAAAGGGAATAGGGTTTCATTTGGGACGTAGTATTATATTTCACAGCACAGCCCTTGCTAGACAACACCACAACATTAGCAGGTTGCTGTATCAAGTCAAGGTGGAAAAGTACTCCCCATAGCTGAGCAGAGGGGAACTGGACCTCCCCATAGCTGAGCAGAGGGGAACTGGACCTCCCCATAACTGAGCAGAGGGGAACTGGACCTCCCCATAGCTGAGCAGAGGGGAACTGGACCTCCCCATAGCTGAGCAGAGGGGAACTGGACCTCCCCATAACTGAGCAGAGGGGAACTGGACCTCCCCATAGCTGAGCAGAGGGGAACTGGACCTCCCCATAGCCGAGCAGAGGGGAACTGGACCTCCCCATAGCCGAGCAGAGGGGAACTGGACCTCCCCATAGCTGAGCAGAGGGGAACTGGACCTCCCCATGGCTGAGCAGAGGGGAACTGGACCTCCCCATAGCCGAGCAGAGGGGAACTGGACCTCCCCATAACTGAGCAGAGGGGAACTGGGCCTCCCCATAGCTGAGCAGAGGGGAACTGGACCTCCCCATAGCTGAGCAGAGGGGAACTGGACCTCCCCATAGCTGAGCAGAGGGGAACTGGACCTCCCCATAGCTGAGCAGAGGGGAACTGGACCTCCCCATAGCTGAGCAGAGGGGAACTGGACCTCCCCATAGCCGAGCAGAGGGGAACTGGACCTCCCCATAGCTGAGCAGAGGGGAACTGGACCTCCCCATAGCTGAGCAGAGGGGAACTGGACCTCCCCATGGCTATTTTCTTACTGAGAGTCTTGTGTAAAGTTGATGCAATAAGCTGTAAGATATTCAGGGGAAGAGAGGATGCTATAACCCCTTATCTCTGTCAGCATTCTGACTTAAAGTATTTGGTGAAAGAAGTGTGGTATATCATCAGTGATGCTTAGTTCTTACCCTTCTGGAAACCCATTGTCTGAGTCTGACTCATACACCTACACCGAGGAATGAAAATACATCTGAAGACAGTGTGTGAGGTTTGAAGACTGTGTGTGATGTTTGAAGAGTGTGTGTGTGAGGTTTTGAAGACTATGTGAGGTTCGACGAGTGCATGTGAGGTTTGAAGAGTGTGTGTGAGGTCTGACGAGTGTGTGTGAGGTGACGGTGATGTTTGAGGTCACAGAGATCCGCATCGCCTGCACAGCTGTGCACTGTGTGATTAAATTAATGCGCCTGAGCAGAGAAGTAATGTGTGTGTTCTCCCTCATCTGTGAGTCCTGCTGTGCTCTCTGTGTGCTAACTGCTGACTCATGTACTTCATAATGAGTCCAGTTGTGTAATGTGATTTAGACCAGCTCAGGGTGGCCTAAAGTGACTTGGCCACTTTTACCCAGTACTGATGCTGCTGGCCAATGTTAACCTCTACTGATGCTGCTGGCTACTGTTACCCTCTACTGATGCTGCTGGCCACTGTTACCCTGTACTGATGCTGCTGGCCACCGTTACCCTGTACTGATGCTGCTGGCCACCGTTACCCTGTACTGATGCTGCTGGCCACTGTTACCCTCTACTGATGCTGCTGGCCACTGTTACACTCTACTGATGCTGCTGGCCACTAGTTACCCTCTACTGATGCTGCTGGCCACTAGTTACCCTCTACTGATGCTGCTGGCCACTGTTACCCTCTACTGATGCTGCTGGCCACTGTTACCCTCTACTGATGCTGCTGGACACTAGTTACCCTCTACTGATGCTGCTGGCCACTGTTACCCTGTACTGATGCTGCTGACCACAGTTACCCTGTACTGATGCTGCTGACCACTGTTACCCTCTACTGATGGTGCTGGCCACTGTTACCCTCTACTGATGCTGCTGACCACAGTTACCCTGTACTGATGCTGCTGACCACTGTTACCCTCTACTGATGGTGCTGGCCACTGTTACCCTCTACTGATGCTGCTGGCCACTAGTTACCCTCTACTGATGGTGCTGGCCACTGTTACCCTCTACTGATGCTGCTGGACACTAGTTACCCTCTACTGATGCTGCTGGCCACTAGTTACCCTGTACTGATGCTGCTGGCCACTAGTTACCCTCTACTGATGCTGCTGGCCACTGTTACCCTCTACTGATGCTGCTGGCCACTGTTACCCTCTACTGATGCTGCTGGCCACTGTTACCCTCTACTAATGCTGCTGGCCACTGTTACCCTCTACTGATGCTGCTGGCCACTGTTACCCTCTACTGATGCTGCTGGACACCAGTTACCCTCTACTGATGCTGCTGACCACTGTTACCCTGTACTGATGCTGCAGGCCACTGTTACCCTCTACTGATGGTGCTGGCCACTGTTACCCTCTACTGATGCTGCTGACCACTGTTACCCTGTACTGATGCTGCTGGCCACTGTTACCCTCTACTGATGCTGCTGACCACTGTTACCCTGTACTGATGCTGCTGACCACTGTTACCCTCTACTGATGCTGCTGGCCACTAGTTACCCTCTACTGATGCTGCTGACCACTGTTACCCTCTACTGATGCTGCTGGCCACTGTTACCCTCTACTGATGCTGCTGGCCACTTTTACCCTCTACTGATGCTGCTGGCCACAAGTTACCCTGTACTGATGCTGCTGGCCACTGTTACCCTGTTCTGATGCTGCTGGCCACCAGTTACCCTCTACTGATGCTGCAGGCCACTAGTTACCCTCTACTGATGCTGCTGGCCACTGTTACCCTCTACTGATGCTGCTGGCTACTGTTACCCTCTACTGATGTTGCTGGCCACTGTTACCCTCTACTAATGCTGCTGGCCACTTTTACCCTCTACTGATGCTGCTGGCCACTGTTACCCTCTACTGATGCTGCTGGACACTAGTTACCCTGTACTGATGCTGCTGACCACTGTTACCCTGTACTGATGCTGCAGGCCACTGTTACCCTCTATTGATGCTGCTGGCCACTAGTTACCCTGTACTGATGCTGCTGGCCACTGTTACCCTCTACTGATGCTGCTGACCACTGTTACCCTGTACGGATGCTGCTGGCCACTGTTACCCTCTACTGATGCTGCTGGCCACTAGTTACCCTGTACTGATGCTGCTGGCCACTAGTTACCCTCTACTGATGCTGCTGACCACTGTTACCCTCTACTGATGCTGCTGGACACTAGTTAACCTCTACTGGTGCTGCTGGCCACTAGTTACCCTGTACTGATGCTGCTGGCCACTAGTTACCCTGTACTGATGCTGCTGACCACTGATACCCTCTACTGATGGTGCTGGCCACTAGTTACCCTCTACTGATGCTGCTGGACACTAGTTACCCTCTACTGATGCTGCTGGACACTGTTACCCTCTACTGATGCAGCTGGTCACTAGTTACCCTCTACTGATGCTGCTGGCCACTGTTACCCTGTACTGATGCTGCTGGCCACTGTTACCCTCTACTGATGCTGCTGGCCACCAGTTACCCTCTACTGATGCTGCTGACCCCTGTTACCCTCTACTGATGCTGCTGACCCCTGTTACCCTCTACTGATGCTGCTGGCCACTGTTACCCTCTACTGATGCTGCTGGCCACCAGTTACCCTCTACTGATGCTGCTGACCCCTGTTACCCTCTACTGATGCTGCTGACCCCTGTTACCCTCTACTGATGCTGCTGGCCACTGTTAACCTGTACTGATGCTGCTGACCACTGTTACCCTGTACTGATGCTGCTGGACACTAGTTACCCTGTACTGATGCTGCTGGTCACTAGTACCCTGTACTGATGCTGCTGACCACTGTTATCCTGTACTGATGCTGCTGGACACTAGTTACCCTCTACTGATGCTGCTGGCCACTGTTACCCTCTACTGATGCTGCTGGCCACCAGTTACCCTGTACTGATGTTGCTGACCACTGTTACCCTCTACTGATGCTGCTGACCACTGTTACCCTCTACTGATGCTGCTGGCAACTGTTACCCTCTACTGATGCTGCTGGCCACTGTTACCCTCTACTGATGCTGCTGGCCACTGTTACCCTCTACTGATGCTGCTGGCCACTTTTACCCTGTACTGATGCTGCAGGCCGCTGTTATCCTGTACTGATGCTGCTGGCCACTGTTACCCTCTACTGATGCTGCTGGCCACCAGTTACCCTGTACTGATGCTGCTGGCCACCGTTACCCTGTACTGATGCTGCTGGACACTAGTTACCCCAGTTCAGCCAGTGACACTGTGATAGTCTGATGGGAGAGCTTTAGGCAGAGCAGCAGCAACAGAGAATACTACCCTGTTATTCACTGTTATTAACATGAGAGGAAATGAGAGGAGATGGGAGGAGATGAGAGGAGGGGCGATAGGAGGAGGGGAGAGAAGAGGAGAGGGCAGACAAGGGAGGAGAGGTGAGGGAGGTTAGAGGAAAGGAGAACTGAGGTGAAGAAAGGAAAGAGAAGGGGAGAGGAGGGGAGGAGAGAGGAGGGAGGGAGAGAGGAGGGAGGGAGATGAGAGGGGGAAGAGAAGATAAGACAAAAGAAGAAGACTAGGAGTGTATTGAAAGGAAAGGGAAAGCGAGGCGTCAGCATTAGCAGCTAATCCACTGCAGTCAGGAAGCTCTCTCTGTCTCCCTGCGGCCTGTGGGCTTCACTAGTCTGACTGGAAATGGGGGAGCGAGACACACACCCCTGTGCTTCAAAGCATGATAACACCAACCCACTAATTCATAATAATAGAGCAGCAGTACTGTTGTACCACACATGGCTTTATTTCTCTGGCCATTAACAAACACATCTCTCACTGTCCTTTATCTCTCTGGCCATTAACACACATCTCTCACTGTACTGTATCTATCTGGCCATTAACAAACATCTCTCACTCTCCACGTATCTCTCTGGCCATTAACAAACACATCTCTCCCTGTCCTTTATCTATCTGGCCATTAACAAACATCTCTCTCTCCACTTATATCTCTGGCCATTAACACACATCTCTCACTGTCCTTTGTCTCTCTGGCCATTAACAAACACATCTCTCACTGTCCTTTATCTCTCTGGCCATTAACACACATCTCTCACTGTACTGTATCTATCTGGCCATTAACAAACATCTCTCACTCTCCACTTATCTCTCTGGCCATTAACAAACACATCTCTCACTGTCCTTTATCTCTCTGGCCATTAACAAACATCTCTCACTCTCCACTTATCTCTCTGGCCATTAACAAATATCTCTCACTCTCCACTTATCTCTCTGGCCATTAACAAATATCTCTCACTGTCCTTTATCTCTCTGGCCATTAACAAACACATCTCTCACTGTCCTTTATCTCTCTGGCCATTAACAAACATCTCTTATTGTCCTTTATCTCTCTGGCCATTAACAAACATCTCTCACTCTCTTTTTGAAACACTCTCAATAGTTTATATCGCCATTGAAAAGTAGCCCTGAGGGATGAGAGCCAAAACATAAGACACATAATGAAAACATCTGTCTATCCCACTCTTTCTCTCTCTCACCCCTCTCTCCACCTTCTCTTCTTCTCTGTATACCCCCTCTCCTCCAAATCTCTCTCTCACCCACACACTGTCTATTTAACTCACACTTAAAAAGGCTTTCTAAAGATAGAATCCTGAAGATAAACAGGAAACACACAGTGTCATGGCAACAGCATGGAACTGACGACAAACACGTTCAACTCCAGAATGGTTGTGGTGGCAAAATACAGAGAGTTTGACCTCTAGCTGTGTGTATGAGTGTGTGTGAGAGAGTGTGTGTGTGTGCCTACCTGCATGCATGCCTTTGTGTGTGTTCGCATTTGTGTGTGTGTGTGTGTGTGTGTGTGTGTGTGTGTGTGTGTGTGTGTGTGTGTGTGTGTGTGTGTGTGTGTGTGTGTGTACAGCTGCAGCTCATTAACAGTTAGACTGAGAGATGGAGAGAAAAGAGTCTCTCCTTCAGTTAAGGTCCCTTGGGGCCCCGTCTTCATCAAAGGGCCTTTCTCTGAGATTCTGGGTTTAGGTCCCAAAGGTGAGAAAGATGAGAGAGAGATGAGAGAGAGAACAGATAGAGGTGACAGAGAGAACAGAGAGAGATGAGAGAGACAACTGAGAGAAATGCCAAAGAACAGCAAGAGATGAGAGAGAGAGAGAGAGAGAGAGCGAGAGAACAGAGAAAGATGAGAACAGAGAGGGATGAAAGAGAAAGAACAGAGAGTGATGAGAACAGAGAGTGATGAGAACAGAGAGTGATGAGAACAGAGAGTGATGAGAACAGAGAGTGATGAGAACAGAGAGGGATGAGAACAGAGAGTGATGAGAACAGAGAGGGATGAGAACAGAGAGTGATGAGAACAGAGAGGGATGAGAACAGAGAGTGATGAGAACAGAGAGGGATGAGAACAGAGAGGGATGAAAGAGAAAGAACAGAGTGATGAGAACAGAGAGGGATGAGAACAGAGAGTGATGAGAACAGAGAGGGATGAGAACAGAGAGGGATGAGAGGTAGATATTAAAGGATCTGAGTCCTACGGCAGATGACCTGCTTAATGAAATACATAGGCCACATTTTTTCTTTCAAATATGTTTCTCAAACCAGAACCCTGAAGGAAGACTGTTGAACTGAACCCTGAAGGAAGACTGTTGAACTGAACCCTGAAGGAAGACTGTTGACCTGAACCCTGAAGGAAGACTGTTAAACTGAACCCTGAAGGAAGACTGTTAAACTGAACCCTGAAGGAAGACTGTTGAACTGAACCCCGAAAGAAGACTGTTGAACTGAACCCCGAAGGAAGACTGTTGAACTGAACCCTGAAGGAAGACTGTTGACCTGAACCCTGAAGGAAGACTGTTGACCTGAACCCTGAAGGAAGACTGTTGACCTGAACCCTGAAGGGAGACTGTTGAACTGAACCCTGAAGGAAGACTGTTGAACTGAACCCTGAAGGAAGACTGTTGAATTGAACCCTGAAGGAAGACTGTTGACCTGAAACCTGAAGGAAGACTGTTGACCTGAACCCTGAAGGAAGACTGTTGACCTGAACCCTGAAGGAAGACTGTTGACCTGAACCCTGAAGGAAGACTGTTGACCTGAACCCTGAAGGAAGACTGTTGACCTGAACCCTGAAGGAAGACTGTTGAACTGAACCCTGAAGGAAGACTGTTGACCTGAACCCTGAAGGAAGACTGTTGACCTGAACCCTGAAGGAAGACTGTTGAACTGAACCCCGAAGGAAGACTGTTGACCTGAACCCTGAAGGAAGACTGTTAACCTGAACCCTGAAGGAAGACTGTTGAACTGCATTGCAGAGATATTCCCTGAATGTCTCCATCAAACCAGAACTCGGAAGGAAGACTGGGGCAAAACAGACGGCGTTGGCTTACATTGCTGATAACATGTAAACTATATTTCGTCTCCAATGTTTATTGAAAACATAAATAAAGTTGCACAATGCGCATTTGTCTCTCAAATACATTGTTACAGTAGTTGGTTAGCTAGCTAGCTGGCAAATTTTAACCATATTAGCATAGACCTCAGTCAAAACCCCTCAAAACAAGACAGCTCGGAGATTCCAACCAGCGATCTTTCAGTTACTGACCTAATGCTCATAAGCGCTAGGCTATCTGCCGCCACATAGCAGTTTCATGTCCTTGTTGCTAGCTACCTGGCCATCCAGAACCATAACAGTTTCTTGTCCTTGTTGCTAGCTACCTGGCCATCCAGAACCATAACAGTTTCTTGTCATTGTTGCTAGCTACCTGGCCATCCAGAATCACAACAACACACAACCTTCTGACGTTGTCAGCTAACCCGTCTATAGGGAATAGTGTCCCATTTGAGACGCAGCCAGTGACTTGTGACTGAACATGCTAACAGGCTAACATGCTAACAGGCTAATATAGTGTGATTATAGGACATGGCAGGCAGTGACTCACGATGTTGACTTGTAGTGGACCAGAGCCTGTTCTGAGCAGTCTCCTCCTGCAGCTGCCAGTCTCTCCATCACCAGGACATATTGAGGATGACTGGGAGTCTGCTGTAGGGGACAGACACACAGACAGTTCAACCACCACACACACACACACACACACACACACACACACACACACACACACACACACACACAAGCATGCGTACACCAACATGCACATACTGACACAGGCAGGCAGGCAGGCAGGCAGGCATGCACACACACGTGCACACATTCATGTAGTACCTGTGTGTCCCTGGAACAGGGCCAGAGTGGTAAGGCTGCTGGGGGGGAGAGGGAGGGAGTGACACCTCTGAAGAGACACTCTGAGGGGGGGCTCTAAAGGTGATGCCCCCAGGGGACGAGACATGGCCTGGAACACACTGGACAGTTACGCAAGCACACACCCAACGTCTCTCACATACAGTACATACAGTACATACAGTACATACAGATCCCCCAAAGAACACATCTTCTTTCCTACTCAGAGTGTAGAACATTTAAACCCCACAGTATATTCTGGTGCATAGGTTCTGAGTGCATGCCGCAGACAACCTTGTGATACAGTATGAATCATTCCTACCAGTCAGGTGATACAATATGAATCATTCCTACCAGTCAGGTGATCCAATATGAATCATTCCTACCAGTCAGGTGATACAATATGAATCATTCCTACCAGTCAGGTGATACAATATGAATCATTCCTACCAGTCAGGTGATACAAT
Source organism: Salmo trutta (assembly GCF_901001165.1). Lineage (NCBI taxonomy): Eukaryota > Metazoa > Chordata > Actinopteri > Salmoniformes > Salmonidae > Salmo > Salmo trutta. The sequence continues at coordinate 10,010,492 of NC_042959.1, read as the reverse complement.
ATGAATCATTCCTACCAGTCAGGTGATACAATATGAATCATTCCTACCAGTCAGGTGATACAATATGAATCATTCCTACCAGTCAGGTGATACAGTATGAATCATTCCTACCAGTCAGGTGATACAGTATGAATCATTCCTACCAGTCAGGTGATACAATATGAATCATTCCTACCAGTCAGGTGATACAATATGAATCATTCCTACCAGTCAGGTGATACAATATGAATCATTCCTACCAGTCAGGTGATACAATATGAATCATTCCTACCAGTCAGGTGATACAATATGAATCATTCCTACCAGTCAGGTGATACAATATGAATCATTCCTACCAGTCAGGTGATACAATATGAATCATTCCTACCAGTCAGGTGAATGAGTCTCCAGGTGAAAAGTTCAGAGGGTGAGTTATTATGAGGGAATAATGAATGGACAGAACGTATGAGAGCGGTGACGCAGAACATTGGCCACGGACAGAGAAAGAGTGAATGAGAGAGACAGCAGAGAGCGAGAGGAAAGAGAGAGATCAAGAGAGCAGAGAAAGAGCAGCTCAAGGAAAGGAGGATATATGAATACAGCCTTGTAGAAATGGGTCAGAGCGTGTAGCATTGTTGTAGAGTAGGAGGATACACGGTTTGTAATCTCCTCCCATCAAAGCGTGCAGCGCGTGGTGTGGTTGATTCATTACTGGTCCTACCAGCCAGGAGGACTACAGCCTATATTTAAATGAGAGTTGGCAGAGACTACTGGTCAGTCTCCACACACACTCCCACTTTCATTCTCTCAGCAGTGGGATAATGTGTGTGTGTTTGTGTGTGTGTGTGAGGTCTTACTCTGTGACTCTGCGCGGGGTCTGTCTCCACGGTAACGGAGGGTTCTATGACAGAGCATGGCCTGGCCAGACCGCCCGCCTGTCTCCGACCCGGCAAGAGGTGCATCATGGGACCGGGCCTGCGTCTGTGCCGGCACAGAGAGCCCCCTGCGGCCTGCTGAGTAACGGCAAATGCACAGCCCTCTGGGAAGGGACTGCAGACTCGGAGGTCGACCAGTGCTGAGGCAGGACGAGGGCGAGGGCAGGGGGGCTTGGGAGGGGCAGGGGTCTTCACTGGACTAGAATAGGACTGGACTGACCTGGGCCTCCTCAAAACACTGCCTGATAGAGCTCCCTATTCAACCAACCAATTAATTCATTCATCAATAAATCGATCAGTCAATCAATCAATCTGGTTCTAGGTAACAATTCCATCTAACTCCATTCACAAACCTGATTTCCATAGTTGGTTTCCATTTTAGTTTAACAGTGGATAAACCACTGTTAGACCAAGCCCAGTATTACTCTGCAGGATAATCCACTGTTAGACCAAGCCCAGTATTACTCTGCAGGGTAATCCACTGTTAGACCAAGCCCAGTATTACTCTGCAGGGTAATCCACTGTTAGACCAAGCCCAGTATTACTCTGCAGGGTAATCCACTGTTAGACCAAGCCCAGTATTACTCTGCAGGATAATCCACTGTTAGACCAAGCCCAGTATTACTCTGCAGGATAATCCACTGTTAGACCAAGCCCAGTATTACTCTACAGGAGAATCCACTGTTAGACCAAGCTCAGTATTACTCTACAGGAGAATCCACTGTTAGACCAAGCCCAGTATTACTCTACAGGAGAATCCACTGTTAGACCAAGCCCAGTATTACTCTACAGGAGAATCCACTGTTAGACCAAGCCCAGTATTACTCTGCAGGATAATCCACTGTTAGACCAAGCCCAGTATTACTCTGCAGGATAATCCACTGTTAGACCAAACCCAGTATTACTATAACTCATTGTAGTGCAGTACAGGAGGGACTGACATGTCCTGACTCGCTGTGAGAGAGACACCGGAGGGCAGATGAGATGAGTAATCTGAACGGTGTGAGGAGAAGGAGATGTGTGTGAAGCCGCAGTTAGGGTGCGGGCAGTCACACACACACACACACACACACACACACACACACACACACACACACACACACACACACACACACACACAGTGTTTTCTGTTGCACATATTTGCTCTACCACGCCTGATTTTACTAATTGAGGGCTTTATATTAGTTGGTAGGCTGGGGCTGGAATAGAACACACGTGTGGAATGTCTAAGGGCTCCCCGAGGACTGGGTTGGGAACCACTTTTAGAACTAAATTCCCATGGGTTTTTTAGGACAAGATTTACTGGTGTGTTTTTGTGTGACAGGAAGGGGCAGGAAGGACAGACAACTGTGGTCTAACGAACACTCTCTGACTCTACTTCCTCCTCTGGCCAACAGATGGGGCAAAAGAATACCCACAACATGCTCTCTGTCCATTATTCAATGTTGTACAGTACAAGTAACTGTAATGAGACTTGCATAAAGCATTTAGATGATTTCTGTTTTTAAAAAGCAAAAGAATGATGATGATTAACAACGTTAGAAAGGTTAACAATAAGACAATGTTGTAATGTAATAGTTATGTAATAGCTACACAATGACAGGATCTGATAACGACGTAGAATGAATTAATGATTTGATAGGACAGAATAAAATGAGGTGATGACTACAATAACACATTTTTATCATTAAAAGGCACAGATTACAAATAACTATTTGAATTCCTTACTGAATCGATTTGCAGTCCCTTACAAACATGTTTGTGGCAAATTGTGGCAAAATTGCTGCAAACAAAATAGTGTGTCACAAAATGCTGCTGGAAGTTTGCAAATGTTTGCCAGTGGTGAATCTGTGGTAAACCTTCGGCAACAATAATATTTATTGCCACTAGTGGCAAACAGTTTGCCAGAGGTTTTTTTCCGTCAAGATTCTATTTGAATCTATGGCAAACCTGTGGCAACAATATTTATTGCCAGCAGTGGCAAACAGTTTACTGGAAGCCATTTCTGGTGAGCACATGACTTCCAAGACCAGTAACCGCTGACGAGCAATCAAGGGGATTCGAAAAATTTGTTGAAATATGGAAACCAAACTAGTTACCTACCAGTGAGTGAAATGATTCATTAAACATCCTAATAAACTTTAAAATTGGGTTAGTTAATTGATGGCTAGTTAGCAATGTCATATTTTATGGGATAGAGTGAAACACATTAGGTTGATACCAGTTTCAATCCGTCAGCACCACTGACTGGCTAGCGCTTAGCTAGCTAACATTAGCTATCATAATATTGCACAATTAATGTGATCGCTAGCTAGCTAACTAATGATTTGCCTAAACAATTATATTTTTCGGTGAATACGTTGATGTCTTATTATACCAAAATGCATTTCAATATGCTAGTATCACTGTTCAGTAGCATGTTTGCTAGCACAACAGCTAAGGTAGCAACAATATGAGCTGACTTGACATCCAAGCCAGACTTCACTTTTGCAGATGGATACCCTTCCCCTACCTGTGGTGTTGGAAGATGTTGTATTGGTAGAAGGATAAATCAACACCCTGGGAAAATATTTGTGGTGCACTCAATCATAACACTTTATTTGAGTGTATCATCTTCAATCTTGATGAGGTAAGTAAATGCATGTAGTATTCTCAGAATTGTAGGCCATACATTTATTCTTTGAAACAATTAGAACTTTCATTGCTTTAAACTAGTAGCTAGCTCATCTTCATCATGTGTTGTTTCATCTCTGTTTCTAGAAGCAATCAGTTACAAGACAAAAAGACAGACTGAGGCCTTCAATCAAACTGAGGACAGAGAAATATGCACCAGGTCAAGGCTTCTTGCATGGATGGCTTTGAGATGTAAGTTAACAATAATTTATTTTGGAACATTAATATGAATTGCCAAATTAGGCAAAGCTCAATTTTATGTTGCTTTTCTTCCACCCAAGCCTTATATACCTGAGTCAAGAAGAAGAGACAACTAGTAGTCCCCAGTCTAGATTGAAAATCATAATTAGTTGATAAGTTTGAATCAGTTGTGTTGAGGCTTGGCTGAAGAAATATTTTGTATACAGTGGCTCTCAGTTGGACACATATTAAAAGCTAAGTCCCAGTTTGTGCATGCTACATCGTTTGTATATACAGTGGCTTGCGAAAGTATTCACCCCCTTGGCATTTTTCCTATTTTCTTGCCTTACAACCTGGAATTAAAATGGATTTTGGGGGGTTTGTATAATTTGATTTACATAACATGCCTACCACTTTGAAGATGCAAAATATTTTTGATTGTGAAACAAACAAGAATTAAGACAAAAAACTGAAAACTTGAGCGTGCATAACTATTCACCTCCCCAAAGTCAATACTTTGTAGAGCCACCTGTTGCAGCAATTACAGCTGCAAGTCTCTTGGGGTATGTCTCATAAGCTTGGCACATCTAGCCACTGGGATTTTTGCCCATTCTTCAAGGCAAAACTGCTCCAGCTCCTTCAAGTTGGATAGGTTCCGCTGGTGTACGGCAATCTTTAAGTCATACAACAGATTCTCAATTGGATTGAGGTCTGGGCTTTGACTAGGCCATTCCAAGACATTTAAATGTTTCCCCTTAAACCACTCAAGTGTTGCTTTAGCAGTATGCTTTGGGTCATTGTCCTGCTGGAAGGTGAACCTCTGTCTCAGTCTCAAATCTCTGGAAGACTGAAACAGGTTTCCTCAAAGAATATCCCTGTATTTAGGGTCATCTATCATTCCTTCAATTCTGACCAGTTTCCCAGTCCCTGCTGATGAAAAACATCCCCACAGCATGATGCTGCCACCATCATGCTTCACTGTGGGGATGGTGTTCTCGGGGTGATGAAAGGTGTTGGGTATGCGCCAGACATAGCGTTTTCCTTGATGTCCAAAATGCTCAATTTTAGTCTCATCTGACCAGAGTACCTTCTTCTTCATATTCTTACCATTTTTTAATAATGGATTTAATGGTGCTCTGTGGGATGTTCAAAGTTTCTGATATTTTTTTATAACCCAATCCTGATCTGTACTTCTCCACAACTTTGTTCCTGACCTGTTTGGAGAGCTCCTTGGTCTTCATGGTGCCGCTTGCTTGGTGGTGCCCCTTGCTTACTGGTTTTGCAGACTCTGGGGCCTTTCAGAACAGGTGTATATATACTGAGATCATGTGACAGATCATGTGACACTTAGATTACACACAGGTGGACTTTATTTAAGAAATTAGGTGACTTCTGAAGGTAATTGGTTGCACCAGATCTTATTTAGAGGCTTCATAGCACCACTTTTCCATTTTTATTTTTTAGCATTTTTTAAAACAAGTTATTTTTTAAATTTCACTGCAACAATTTGGACTGTTTTGTGTATGTCCATTACATGAAATCCAAATAAAAATCAATTTAAATTACAGGTTGTAATGCAACAAAAAAGGAAAAACGCCAAGGGGGATGAATACTTTTGCAAGGCACTGTACACTGTATAGCAATAATATACAAAGCAGAAGCATTGTTTCCTTGCTGAAAAATATATAGAATGCCAGTTTCAGTGAGAAGCATAACAACATCAAGGCAGCTTTGTAACAGATGACCCTGTTTTCCAAAGCCAAACCTGCCCAGTAGCCACTGAATCAATGTTTTAAGATGCCAAAATATAAAGTGTTAAATTGTTTTCAGTATCCTAATGTTGGTTTTGTTTTGTGTTTTCTGATTGTTTCAGTTCATATTTTCAACAAGCTTTGGTCGAAGGACTTCCACAGGGCCTCCATCTCCAAAGTTCACTCAAAAAGGCAATAGTTCTGAACTGGGTTTGATTTAGTTTTTGTTGTTTAAGTTATCTTTTAAACCTCCATTGGTTGAAAGCTATTGCTCAATTAACACTTGGCTCATGTAAATTCTGTTGTTGCCCCTTTAAACATCCTAAGCTCAACATCCCCATAGTGTTCACATTTCTCTCATGTAAATGCAGCTACATAAAAATATTAAATAAAAAATGTATTTGGGAAATATCCAGTCTTTGCTCTTTTCTTCATTAACCTGCTGATCATTTCAATTTGGATTGGATTTATTTATATCTGTTAACACATGGTGTTTAGTATGTTTAATACTGTATGTTTAGTTTAGTTATGTCTGTGAGAAGCAAGTTCATTTACAGTTATATGTGAGTGGGTTAATGTAGATATAACATTTCAATGTTGTTAACACACAGTCACCAAAAACGGGATCTAATTTGTATATTCATACTGAGTTTTCAGCAAATTTGCAGCAAACAGTGGAATGTTAGCCATATGTTTCCCAGAATTGTTTGCCAGAAGTTTACAAGTCGCCGCAACAGTTTGCCACAAAACTAATTTGCATGTGAAAATATGAGCTTGCCACAAATCTGCATCAAATTGCCCAAAGGTTTGCTACAACTGTTTTCCAGAAACCAGTTTTTTTCAATAAGGGGTGTTGAACATAAAACAGTTTTCATGTTTATCATCAACATACTCACCTTAAATACTTCCTGGTGGCAGTTTCCTGCTGGCTCCCTAGTGGCTACAGTCTCTCCTTCCCGTAATTCTGATTGGCCGTTTGGAAGGTGTGTCTGATCCGAGACAGGTAGAGCATCCTCGGAATCCAGATAATTTCCTGAATGTCCTTCTCTTCCCTCTCTTTCTCTCTCTTCCACTGTAGACAGACATTCTAAGTGGTCTCTGTCTCTCACTGTCTCTTTCTGAGTCTCTCTCTCCAGCCTTGAGTGTGGCACATGATTCTCTACTGTGGCTACAGAGGTGTGCCGTGTCTGTCTCTCTGTCTGTTTGACTGTCTGGCTCTCTGTCTGTTTGTCTGTCTGTCTGGCTGTTTCCAATGAGCTCACACACACCAGGCCGTTAACGCTTGGTGAGTCCGGACATACCCTCCAGGCCTTCAGCACCACCTGAGGAGACCGTCTGCCTATCAGAGGAGTGGGTGAGGCAGGGTCACAGGCAGGGGGGTGAGGGGGGTGAGGGGTCAGGGGTGAGCCAGGTGTCGGGGGACACTCTGGAAGGTCCTCACTGCGGAGAGTCAGGGACACACTGTGGACGTAGTCCCCCAGACGCTGCCCTGCTCTGGGGGAGTCCAGTGGCGTCCGCTCCGCTCCCCCCTCTGGAGGAGAGAAGGAGTGAGAAGACATCCGCCATTTTCTAGCCGTCTCCGCAACGTTGCTGAAGAACTTAATCAGACCCCCAAAATGTCCTCCTTTGCTGTCAGAGTGTTTCGGAGCAGCTGGCTGAAAGTCCCTGATGCTCTCAAAGTCCACCGAGCCGTAGTCAGAGTCCATGGTCTTGTCCAGTGTGTGTAGCTCTGAGTCAAAACTCCTCTCTGAGTAAGCCGGGTTCCCCTTCCCCAGGACAGAGATCTTCCTCAGGTAACTCCACACGTCAGCTCTCTTAGACCTCCTCCCACCCAGCGGGGCCTTGGGGCCACCCCTCACACTCTGCTCCTCACACACTCCTGCTGAGGTACTGTTACAGTTAGAGGAGTGGTTGGCCTGCGCCTGAGCCTGGACCTGAGATCTCTTGGTGTAGGGGACTCTCTCTGTGGGCTTAGAGCCGTTCTGGGTAACAGGCTCCACTAGTGAGGGAAGATGGTGTCTGTCCAGGGTAGCTGTCAGATCCATGTCCTCAAATGAGCAGTCGAACTCCGCGGTGTGTCCGGCATAAGAGTGCCTCTTAGCGTAGTGGCGGAGTGTGCTCCTACCGGGATGCAGGGCGGGCGAGGGGAGGAAGTCCCGGCAGAACGAGTCGCCCTCCGTCTCTCCGTCTCTGAACTTAGTGCTGGACCCAGACATCTTCCCCACCCTCCCCTTGAAGACACCCGGAGAGCGGAGCTTCTTGATGGAGCGGACCTTGTCAGCAAAGGACAGTTTAGGGATGGAGGCCTCCTCTCCAGGGAGGATCATGGAGTGAGGTCTTCTGTTATCCAGTTCTGAAGCCGCTTTACGCCGGGTCAAGATCTTCCAGATGCCTCCTGTAGCTCTTGGTCTACGGTTGACATCCGGGTGCTCCATCCCAGGGGTCTGAGGGGGTGCCTGGGTCTCTGCCTGTCTATCCCCAGCCCGCTGCCACTGTCCCTGGGCTTGGCCTGGAGCCTGACACTCTTCTTGTCCCTCTCCCTTCCCAGTCTCCTGGATAGATACTGTGCTGGTCTCATTCTGCACATCCAGAGACACGTTGAAGACTTTATTGACGAACCCGTTGGGGTCGCTGCTGTGGGAGGCGGGGTTGTCCATGTGTTCCATCCTCTCTCATCTCATCCTACTACAGCTAAGTCAGCTATCAGCTCCGTCAGCTATCAGCTCCGTCAGCTATCAGCTCCGTCAGCTATCAGCTAAGTCAGCTATCAGCTAGGTCAGCTATCAGCTAAGTCAGCTATCAGCTCCGTCAGCTATCAGCTACGTCAGCTATCAGCTAAGTCAGCTATCAGCTACGTCAGCTATCAGCTACGTCAGCTATCAGCTACGTCAGCTATCAGCTCCAGACCGCACCATCTCTTTCACCCACACACCTGGAGAGACAAAACATACAGCACAGCAATTTGTCAGCTCTCTTATACTCACACACACAATTCAATTATAATCAATGAAAGAACCCTGTATTTATCTCTGAGGGGCAATACGAACCCTGTATTTATCTCTGAGGGGCAATACGAACCCTGTATTTATCTCTGAGGGGCAATACGAACCCTGTATTTATCTCTGAGGGGCAATACGAACCCTGTTTTTATCTCAGAGGGGCAATAAGAACCCTGTTTTTATTTCCGAGGGGCAATAAGAACCCTGTATTTATCTCTGAGGGGCAATACGAACCCTGTATTTATCTCTGAGGGGCAATACGAACCCTGTATTTATCTCTGAGGGGCAATAAGAACCCTGTATTTATCTCCGAGGGGCAATACGAACCCTGTTTTTATCTCAGAGGGGCAATAAGAACCCTGTATTTATTTCCGAGGGGCAATAAGAACCATGAATTTATCTTCGAGGGGCAATAACAAAACTGGTGTTATTGTACAAAGTTTGGAGACTTTGCTTGAGTTCAGCCAAATAAACCCTTCATTCATAATATGTCATACAGACCTGACCACACATCAGATTTAGATGCCCCACAAGACAAGATACAGGTACAGCATAGATACAGTACAGATACAGATACAGATACAGGTACAGCATAGATACAGATACAGATACAGGTACAGCATAGATACAGATACAGATACAGGTATAGCATAGATACAGTACAGATACAGATACAGGTACAGCATAGATACAGTACAGATACAGTACAGGTACCGGTACACATACAGATACAGTACAGGTACCGGTACAGATACAGATACAGTACTGGTACAGGTACAGTACAGGTACAGTACAGATACAGTAAAGGTACAGTACAGATACAGGTACAGTACTGGTACAGGTACAGTACAGGTACAGAACAGGTACAGTACAGATACAGTACAGGTACAGTACAGATACAGGTACAGTACTGGTACAGTACAGGTACAGTACAGGTACAGTACTGGTACAGGTACAGTACAGATTGCTGTTTGTGTAATACTGGTGCATAAAGAGTGCAGTTCAAAAAGCTATGGTTGCATCCTAAATGGCAGCATATTCCCTATAGTGCACTACTTGTGACCAGGGCTCAAAAGCAGTGCCCTATATAGGCAATAGGGTGCTATTTGGGCGCAGACCCTATCTCTCATCACTTGTAACACACGACTTAACATAGTAGTCATGGTCTTACATGGAACATTCTATAAAGGCATGCATGACTGACACATTTTTGGGGGGTATTTGAAATGAGCTGATGTAGGGTGACTTGAAATAAGTGAATCTTTCATCTTGTGTGCAGTACAGTGGTCCCTTTAAAGTGAGTCAGCATTATTTAAACATCCACCCTCATACCCCTCTATACCCCCGCGAGCCACATTAGCCCAAGTAATTATACAGAATACAGCCGCACACACACCAGGATCCCGCGTTGCCATGGAAACCGAGCCCTACGGAGGTGGTGGTGATGTGTGTGTGCGTTGATATCATACGACAGATCCCCTTCATCTGAGGAGGATGACTGAGAGCTAGGCCCAGCCTCCATTCACTCTCTGTTCCACATATTAATGCACTATCCTTGCCCAGGTCATTTGAGATAGGACTATGCCCTATTAGCCAACATTATGTGGACAACAGATCCCCCCACAAGAGTAGTTAGGATTACATGCAGCTAGATACAGTATTGTAAACTAATTGAAGAGGTGTGGTTACATATAGTTACATACAGTATTATAAACTAATCTAAGAGGTATGGTTACATATAGTTAGATACAGAATTATAAACTAATCTAAGAGATATTTATAATTATAATTACATACAGTATTATAAACTAATCTAAGAGGTATGGTTACATATAGTTAGATACAGTATTATAAACTAATCTAAGAGATATTTATAATTATAATTACATACAGTATTATAAACTAATCTAAGAGATATTTATAATTATAATTACATATAGGCCCATACAACTCTATAAACTAGAACAGGTGTAATTTATTCAATATCACTTGGATTAAAATAGGCTCTTATCAAAGATTAATAAAATGGAAAAAATATATGTCAACACGACATTTTAAATGTGAATAGTTTGCCTCACGTTATTTTTATTTATTGTTTTGAATAGGCCTATACAAACGTGAAACTAAACTGAAAGTGTGTCGCTAAAGAATAAATAATGATAGGCAACGGTAAGAATCAGCTTTAGACAATCTTTAGTACAGTTGAGAAATGTTTATTTTTTCGCCCTCATCGAAGTAATTTATCCGACCCATTTAACTACAACCGTCCGATAATTCGTTAGAGTAGCCTATAGCCTCTATTGCAATTTATTGACGATAACAGACGTAACAAGTGAGAAACGTTTACGAACATACGTTTACAAAATTGTTGTAACCTACCAACTTGGTTTCGAGAGTTGAAACTCCTCGATACGTATCAAACTTCTGGACAAAACGTCATCTTCGAAACAGTTACGGTAAGTAGGGTACAGAAACAGCGGTTGACTTTCCACCGGTAAACTTTTTATATCTATGAGTAACGCTGAAATTATGCGGTGGCGAGTTCTTAGTCTTTTGACGGTGGGCTAATCTCCTTTTAGTCCAAGAAATCTTCCTCAAAACTCTGAAAATGTCAAAAGTTTTCTCTCTGAGTAGAGACTGATGAACACTCTTACCCTTTAAGCTCGAGCAGCAGACAGTGGATCAGCAGCACCAACTGTATGATCAGCAGCCAGGGGCACACACACACACACACACACACACACACACGCACACAGGCTCACACTCACACACACATTCATCGTTTTATTGAAACAAATTACATTGATAGACCTAGTTTCCTAAAGATGTATTTTTTATCAGTTTCTTCTGAAATGTAATTAGTAAACTGCCCAATAGTTAATTTAAGTAGCCAAATAACCTTAGCTATATAATGGTTCAAGTTAAACATGCCAGTGAAAATACATGATTGAGTGAAGAGGGGTTTTGTTGGCTGGACCCACTTTCAGGAATTGCTTTGAATGTGAAAATCCTTCTATTGAAAGGACACAATGGGACAGAGCACACAGGGGAAACTGGAAGAGTTCACATAAACGAAACAGCTTCAGAATATTTTAGCTGTGAAAGAGATGGTGGGGCAGGTGACTAAATGTCTGTCCTGTTTCTGGCCCATTGTCATCGCATGGCGTTCTCCCTTCTACACAGGAAACAGTGGATCTTACAGCAGTGGGGGGACAGGGACGGGGACGGGGGCGATTTGGCCGACAATGGCAGGAAGCCTGTCTGAGTGCATGTAAATATCTGTGTATGTGTCCCGCCCACCTGTGGACCTAAGACCCCTTAGAATGGTCCTGGAGCACCTTGCTGTTTAGTAACTGTGTGATTTATCCTCGATCCTCTTCCTCTGTAACTCATACTCTACTGTCATCATCCTCTTCCTCTATTACTCACACTCTACTGTCATCATCCTCCTCCTCTGTTACTCATACTCTACTGTCATCATCCTCTTCCTCTGTAACTCATACTCTACTGTCATCATCCTCCTCCTCTGTAACTCATACTCTACTGT
>NC_042959.1:9860928-9993428 GCF_901001165.1 Salmo trutta | reverse complement strand
TGGGTTAGGCTGGGGCTGGCCTAAGTTTGTGGGTCAACACTGTTTCCTCTCTTCCTTGTGTTTGTGTCTTGTCAGAAATCTATCATCCTGGTAAGACTTTTCTTTAATAACTACCAGAGCCATAAGGATAAGGAGTTTTCTGCATTATGATTCATTTACATGACACTTCAACATTCTATGGCAGCCATGTTAGCGCCCCATTAACATTAGCACCACATTAACATTAGTGCCTCATTAACATTGGCACCTCATTAACATTAGCGCCCCATTAACATTAATGCCCCCAGTAACATTAGCACACCATTAGCGTTTGCACACCATTAACATTAGCGCCTCATTAACATTGCATGGGGAATATTACAATAATGCTACATGTAGGCAAACTGCATGTCTAGAATTAATACAATATGAAAAATTCTAAAAGTTAGCCCAACTCTGTAAATAAACAGTAGGAAGCAGATTGTACAGTCAACTTTCTTGCCAGATCTTGACTATGGTGCCACCAGATTGATGCAGCAGACAGGTCTCAAAAACCTTTAGATGCAGTCTACCATAGCGCACTTCGCTTCATCACAGGTGACAGGTTTAATACTAATCTCTCCGCGTCCTGTATCAGAAGGTCGGCTGGTCCTCATTATTCCCTTTTTGTTTACAAAACTCTGCTGCACAAGCTTCTAACATACACTATATCCACAAAAATATGTGGACATGCCTTCAAATGAGTGGATTCGGCTATTTCAGACACCTGTTGCTGACAGGTGTTTAAAATAGAGCACACAGCCATGCAATCTCCCTAGATAAACATTGGCAGTAGAATGGCCTTACTGAAGAGCTCAGCGACTTTCAACGTGGCACCGTCATAGGATGTCACCTTTCCAACAAGTCAGTTTGGCCATTTTCTGTCTTGCTAGAGCTGCCTCAGTCAACTGTAAGTGCTGTTATTGTGAAGTGGAAACATCTAGGAGCAACAACGGCTCAGCCACAAAGTGGTAGGCCACACAAGCTCACAGAATGGGACTGCCGAGTGCTGAAGCACAGACTGCATCGTCTGTCCTCGGTTGCAACACTCACTACCGAGTTCCAAACTGCCTCTGGAAGCAACGTCAGCACATTAACTGTTTGTCGGGAGCTTCATGAAATGGGTTTCCATGGCTGAGCAGCTGCACACAAGCCTAAGATCACCATGCGCAATGCTAAGCGTCGCCTGGAGTGGTGTAAAGCTCGCCGCCATTGGACTCTGAAGCAGTAGAAACATGTTCTCTGGAGTGATGAATCACGCTTCAATATCTGGCAGTCCGAAGGACTAATCTGGGTTTGGCGAATGCCAGGAGATGGAGGAGGAATAATGATGGAGGAGGAATAATGGTATGGTGCTGTTTTTGATGGTTCGGGCTAAGCCCCTTAGTTCCAGTGAAGGGAAATCTTAACGGCATAGTACACAATGACATTTTAGATGATTCTGTGCTTCCAACTTTGTGGTAACATTTTGGGGAAGGCCCTTTCCTGTTTCAGCATGACAATGCCCCCGTGCACAAAGAGATCCATACAGAAATTATTTGTCGAGATTTGTGTGGAAGAACTTGAATGGCCTGCACAGAGCCCTGACCTCAACTCCATTGAACACCTTTGGGATGAATTGGAACGCAGACTGTGAGCCAGGCCTAATCTCCCAACACCAGTGCCCGCCCTCACTAATGCTCCTGTGGCTGAATGGAATCAAGTCCCCGCAGCAATGTTCCAACATCTAGTGGAAAGCCTTCTCAGAATAATGGAGGTTGTTATAGCAGCAAAGGGAGTGAGCAACTCCATATTAATTCCTGTGATTTTGGAATGAGGTGTTCAGCAAGCAGGTGCCCACATACTCACTTCACTGTTAAAGTATGTATGAGACACCAAACTCGTTCGCAGGGAGGTTAACTCTTGAGGTCCCTCTAGTCTCCACAGATGTAGGTAAATCGGCGCGCTCCATTTTTTGAATAACCTACAAAGTGTCCATCATCTTGACACTCTGGTGCCTCTAAGGCAGTTTAGGACTTTAATGTTGAATGTGTTAAAAACGAGAATTGCAACTGTTTGGATTAAATGTAAATAATTATATTTGTGGTGTTTGAAGCTATAGTGTTGATTCTGTAATTTGTTGTTTTTATGAATTTTATATTGATCATTTAGAATTTTTGTGTTGATGTCCTCAGGGCACCATTGTAAATGAGACCGTGGTCTCAATAGGTTCCCCTGAATGAATAACAGTTGAATAAAACAATTGTAAAAATAAACTAGAGAAGTACAATTCCTGAAGAAAATGTGGGGTGCTTGCTAACTTAAAGAAAAAAGGTATTTATGGCTTTGCAATAAGTTACAGTAGTGACTGCAGTAGTAATGGTAGTGACTGGTTATATTTATAGTAGTGGTAGTGTCTGGTTATAGTTATAGTAGTGGTAGTGTCTGCAGTAGTAATGGTAGTGACTGGTTATAGTTATAGTAGTGGTAGTGACTGTTTATAGTTATAGTAGTGGTAGTGTCTGGTTATAGTTATAGTAGTGGTAGTGTCTCCAGTAGTAATGGTAGTGACTGGTTATAGTTATAGTAGTGGTAGTGTCTCCAGTAGTAATGGTAGTGACTGGTTATAGTTAAAGTAGTGGTAGTGTCTACAGTAGTAATGGTAGTGACTGGTTATAGTTATAGTAGTGGTAGTGACTGGTTATAGTTATAGTAGTGGTAGTGACTGGTTATAGTTATAGTAGTGGTAGTGTCTGCAGTAGTAATGGTAATGACTGGTTATAGTTATAGTAGTGGTAGTGACTGGTTATAGTTATAGTAGTGGTAGTGTCTACAGTAGTAATGGTAGTGACTGGTTATAGTTATAGTAGTGGTAGTGACTGGTTATAATTATAGTAGTGGAAGTGACTTCAGTAGTAATGGTAGTGACTGGTTATAGTTATAGTAGTGGTAGTGTCTACAGTAGTAATGGTAGTGACTGGTTATAGTTATAGTAGTGGTAGTGACTGGTTATAGTTATAGTAGTGGTAGTGTCTACAGTAGTAATGGTAGTGACTGGTTATAGTTATAGTAATGGTAGTGACTGGTTATAGTTATAGTAGTGGTAGTGACTGGTTATAGTTATAGTAATGGTAGTGACTGGTTATAGTTATAGTAGTGGTAGTGACTGGTTATAGTTATAGTAATGGTAGTGACTGGTTATAGTTATAGTAGTGGTAGTGACTGGTTATAGTTATAGTAGTGGTAGTGACTGGTTATAGTTATAGTAGTGGTAGTGTCTGCAGTAGTAGTGGTAGTGTCTGGTTATAGTTATAGTAGTGGTAGTGTCTCCAGTAGTAATGGTAGTGACTGGTTATAGTTATAGTAGTGGTAGTGTCTGGTTATAGTTATAGTAGTGGTAGTGTCTCCAGTAGTAATGGTAGTGACTGGTTATAGTTATAGTAGTGGTAGTGTCTACAGTAGTAATGGTAGTGACTGGTTATAGTTATAGTAGTGGTAGTGACTGGTTATAGTTATAGTAGTGGTAGTGTCTACAGTAGTAATGGTAGTGACTGGTTATAGTTGAAAAGGTAGGTAGATGGAAACATTTATTGATTGAATGGCTGATTGATTGATTGGATAGGAGTTACTGTTGGTGGGTTATTTTATGCTAATTTATATTGTTGTGGTTGATTAAAGTCGAAAAGAATTTGAAGTTTGGATAGCCTGAACATGTGAAAGTGGTCTGGTGTCTCTCGCTTGAACGGTTCAAAACTTACTGTTGGTGATTTATTTTATTTCAACTTATGTCAATTTATATAGTTAGAGTTTCTAAAAGTATTAACGAATTTGAAGTTAGGATAGCCTGAACATGAGTATGTTTAAGCAGTAGAGCGAGACGAAGACAGCAAATAATAATAATATGTCACGTCCTGGCCAGTATAAGGGTTAATTAGTATTGTAGTTTGGTCAGGACGTGACAGAGGGTATTTGTTTTATGTGGTTCAGGGTGGTGTGTTTGGTTAAAGGGTGTTTGATGTAGTATTTCCGGGGTTGTGGTTTATAGTCTATGTTTATGTATTTCTATGTGTAGTCTGGTGAGTGTGTTTCTATGTTGTGTTGATTGGGGTTGGGACTCTCAGTTGAAGGCAGGTGTTGTCTATCTGCCTTTGATTGAGAGTCCCATATATTGGGGTGTGTTTGTGATTCGTGGGTGATTGTTCTGTGTTGAGCCTATGCTTGGCCAGACTGTTAGTTGTTGTTAGTTCGTTCATTTTTCTTGGTTTGTTATTTTGGTGTTCATTTTGTACTTATTAAATTCTCAAGATGAGCATACACGTACCTGCTGCGTTTTGGTCCTCTTTCACCGACGACAACCGTGACATAATAATAATAATAATATGTAAGAAACCTAGAGTTGTGCATTCCTTCTCAACCACGCCTAATAAGGGGATTTAATACTTTACTAAAATAATTTACTAATGATTAGTAAATTGTTTATAATGACCTATATAAAAACATTTTATAAATAATCTTATGAATCATTATTACATAGAGGTTGTTTGTAAATAACTCCCATATTTACAGATGTGGAAGTAATAATTAATAAATTATGAATAAGCTATTTAAAAGACCTGGTTGAAAAAAGTATCAGAATTAGGCTGCCGGTGTAGGCAGAGAGATAGGAGAGGTGAGCACCAGAACATCCCTTCTGACTCTTCACTGTCCGATCTGCCGCCACAGCTTCTGCTTCACAAATTGTTTTGTGCTGTGTTTATTTACGTCATTTTTATATGTCATTTTAACAACAAGCACAAGGTGGATTTTCTGCAGGGTTGGCTGTGATCTTGTGGGCTATTGTGACGTCAACCATGTGCCAAATGTGTTCCACATGACATCATCATTGTGTCTGACACAGTAGATCCTTTATTTTGATGGACAAATCATTCAAACAGGTCCTGGACATCATCAGAATCATCTCCTGTATTCACACTCATGGTAGGTTACATTGATTGTTTTCAATGACAAATGTTGAGTAATATGGTATGAAGTCATTCACAATGCAATTAAAATAGTATGATAAAACAATGTAATCAAACATGTGAACATTTCCAGGCTCTTGTTGCTATATTTTTACTGTCAAAATATGACTTAAGAATTGCATTTTTATTTTGTTCAGTCTATGTTATAAGACTAAGCATTTGAAGCTGCGTGGGGAATGGAGTGAATTGCGATCGAATAGGAAACCAATCAGATCGAAGATCCTTGGTGCAGACTAGCACACCTCTTTGACTATTATTTCTGTCCTGTATCAACTTCATTGCGCAGCTCGAATACAAAGTCATCATTCTCTGTTCTCCAGGTCCAACTTTCAGAACAGTGTTTTGAATTTTCAATTCCATGTTTCACTCACAGTTTTTTCCATGTTTTCTTTCAACATGCCTTAAATGACTTAGTGATGTAGGCCTACTGCCTTGCGCATGGGATGACGCATTGAATACAATAGGAGTTTATTTGTCAGTCTCTTTTATGACTGTGTGATGTGGAAGGTAGTAGGTAGTAGGATTCTCTGTGTCTTCGCTGTCCACCCATTTCACAATTCCCTGCCTTTTGTAGCCCTGAAAACCTTTGTTATACTTGTCATGCAGTGAGTGGTATGTTGGATTGGAACTTTATTAAAAAACGTTGTTTATGACGCACTCTTATAAAAAAAGGTTCCAACTTCCATATAGAACCAAAAAGGGTTCTGTCGCTTGCTTCATATTTGAAACCCTTAACAATTATATATAGAACCTTTTTATAGGGTTCTTTGATCAGAACCCTAGGGGTTCTTCTTAACTGAACCAAAACTGGTTCCGTATAGAACAGTGTATGGTGCCATTTATGAATTATGGCTACTAATAAATAGTAACATTTCTAGCTAAGAATATAATATATTTAACAATTAATTAACGGACAAAAGAATTCCAGTATAGTTTTGAGATTTGATTGTCATTATATGCAAACATAGTTTGAAAATATGCACTGGTGGCCAGGGAGGAATCTTTGTTTGAATGATGGCCCACATCAATCTTGATACCAACTCTGGCTGACTTCTTAATGGAACAGTAGCCTATGGGTTGTTGCCTGGCTGGTTCCTAAGAAGAATACAGCAGCAAAAACATGAGTTCATCTTCAGAAATATGCCCAGATTAAGATAAGGGATCTAGGTTTTATTGTCATCCATGTCTAAATATTTACTATATAGCACATATTGAGAGTGAAACACTATTTTATTATATAGTGAAGGAGGGTTAGATAATAGAGAAGGAGGGTTAGATAATAGTGAAGGGCAGTTAGATAATAGTGAAGGGCAGTTAGATAATAGTGAAGGGCAGTTAGATAATAGTGAAGGGCAGTTAGATAATAGTGAAGGGCAGTTAGATAATAGTGAAGGGCAGTTAGATAATTGTCACGTCCTGACCAGCAGATGGAGCTATTGTTTTAGTTTTGGGGTCAGGACGTGGCAGTTTTGTGTATGGGAATGTTTGTATTGTTGATTGGGACTTCCAATTGAAGGCAGGTGTGTTGAGTTGCCTTTGATTGGAAGTCCTATATAGGTGTGTGTGTTTTTCTTTGGGGTTGTGGGTGGTTGTTTTTGCACTGCGTTTATAGCCTGCAGAACTGTAGCTGTTGTCACCTTTATTGTGTTGTTAAGTGGATGCTTTACTCCTTATTTGTAATTAAATATGAGTATTCACATACCTGCTGCGCCTTGGTCTTCTCTCCATGACAACTTCTGTTACAATAATAGAGAAGGAGGGTTAGATAGTAGTGAAGGGTGGTTAGATAATAGTGAAGGAGGGTTAGATAATAGAGAAGGAGGGTTAGATAGTAGTGAAGGGCAGTTAGATAATAGTGAAGGAGGGTTAGATAATAGTGAAGGAGGGTTAGATAATAGAGAAGGAGGGTTAGATAATAGTGAAGGAGGGTTAGATAATAGTGAAGGAGGGTTAGATAATAGTGAAGGAGGGTTAGATAATAGTGAAGGGCAGTTAGATAATAGTGAAGGAGGGTTAGATAATAGTGAAGGGCAGTTAGATAATAGTGAAGGAGGGTTAGATAATAGTGAAGGGCAGTTAGATAATAGTGAAGGAGGGTTAGATAATAGTGAAGGGCAGTTAGATAATAGTGAATGGTTGTACTGTACATTATCATTTTGGGGGCAGCAAGTAGCCTAGTGGTTAAGGGCCAGTAACTGAAAGGTCGCTGGCTCAAAACCCCCAGACAACTAGTAGAAAAATCTGCTGATGTGCCCTTGAGCAAGGCTCTTAACTCCAATCGCTCCTGTAAGTGTCTCTGGATAAGAGCATCTGCTAAATCAGTCAAATGTAAAAAACAAATTGTAAACAGAATGGTAATACTACGGTGGCTGCTAAAGAGGATTTATACAGTCCAATGGATGCTCCATATCATGGGACCACTGACATTGTTTTTACACTTCCAACATTTTAATGAAAGGGTTATTCTCAATGATGATCGGTCTTTATAGGTGCACACACAAGCTTAATTACAGACGGAAGACCATGGCACATTTCAAGTGAAAAGATTTATTTTCATAACTCTTCAAAAAATGTCTATGCATTTAGTCTTACAGGTCATTCAAACATTTTCTATACAATAGACCTCTACAGTAGTATTCAAAGGCTTGGTTTGAATAAGACTGTAGTGGAGAAGTGTCTGATGCCTTTGGACCATTAATTAATCAAGTACTTATCGTCAGATGGAATTTAGTGCTGGCAGACATTTCAGTGTGGATGACGGATCACCACCTCAAGCTGAACCTCGGCAAGACGGAGCTGCTCTTCCTCCCGGGGAAGGACTGCCCGTTCCATGATCTCGCCATCACGGTTGACAACTCCATTGTGTCCTCCTCCCAGAGTGCTAAGAACCTCGGCGTGACCCTGGACAACACCCTGTCGTTCTCCACTAACATCAAGACGGTGACCCGATCCTGTAGGTTCATGCTCTACAACATTCGCAGAGTACGACCCTGCCTCACACAGGAAGCGGCGCAGGTCCTAATCCAGGCACTTGTCATCTCCCGTCTGGATTATTGCAACTCGCTGTTGGCTGGGCTCCCTGCCTGTGCCATTAAACCCCTACAACTCATCCAGAACGCCGCAGCCCGTCTGGTGTTCAACCTTCCCAAGTTCTCTCACGTCACCCCGCTCCTCCGCTCTCTCCACTGGCTTCCAGTTGAAGCTCGCATCCGCTACAAGACCATGGTGCTTGCCTACGGAGCTGTGAGGGGAACGGCACCTCCGTACCTTCAGGCTCTGATCAGGCCCTACACCCAAACAAGGGCACTGCATTCATCCACCTCTGGCCTGCTCGCCTCCCTACCTCTGAGGAAGCACAGTTCCCGCTCAGCCCAGTCAAAACTGTTCGCTGCTCTGGTACCCCAATGGTGGAACAAGCTCCCTCACGACGCCAGGACAGCGGAGTCAATCACCACCTTCCGGAGACACCTGAAACCCCACCTCTTTAAGGAATACCTGGGATAGGATAAAGTAATCCTTCTAACCCCCCCCCCCCCCCTAAAAGATGTAGATGCACTATTGTAAAGTGGTTGTTCCACTGTATATCATAAGGTGAATGCACCAATTTGTAAGTCGCTCTGGATAAGAGCGTCTGCTAAATGACTTAAATATGAATGTAAATGTACATGGTGGATGTCTAGTCATGTATCCGGGTTAGATGGGATGTAAACATGCATTTGATGTGTCATGTTAGAATGCATTATGTATAGTGTGTTTGTGTGTGATTCCATAATATTCTATAATGTTAGTGAAAGAGTGAGATATTACAGTAGACGGTCCGTAGCCCATTCCTGCAGTCAAGGGACCTAATGGTGTCATTGGTGGTATTCATATTTATCATAATTGTATAATTAATAAACATTATTAAAAAATATCTATATATAAATCTGGTGTTTCTATGTCAAACAGTTTTGTTATATTTCAGAATTCTGTGATGTATATAAAGTGTAATATTAGGATGCAAACTCAAAATGTAATACATTACAACTCTATATCTGACATGGTACAGGTGTCTTCTTTTTTTAAGTCCATAAACATGTGTGTGAGGTGTACACTTTTGTTTCAAAGTAGATTTGTTTAAGACTACCAAGAAATACTTGGTGACCCTGAATAGGCCCCCTGCAGGAGAGAGTTCATGACCTCTTCTTTCTTGGCCTCTGCTATTTGAGGGGTGTGAGATAAGGATCTGTGCAGCACCAGTAAACCTGCTATTTGAGAGGTGTGAGATGTTGATCTGTGCAGCACCAGTAAACCTGCTATTTGAGGGGTGTGAGATGTTGATCTGTGCAGCACCAGTAAACCTGCTATTTGAGGGGTGTGAGATGTTGATCTGTGCAGCACCAGTAAACCTGCTATTTGAGAGGTGTGAGATGTTGATCTGTGCAGCACCAGTAAACCTGCTATTTGAGGGGTGTGAGATGTTGATCTGTGCAGCACCAGTAAACCTGCTATTTGAGGGGTGTGAGATGTTGATCTGTGCAGCACCAGTAAACCTGCTATTTGAGGGGTGTGAGATAAGGATCTGTGCAGCACCAGTAAACCTGCTATTTGAGAGGTGTGAGATGTTGATCTGTGCAGCACCAGTAAACCTGCTATTTGAGAGGTGTGAGATGTTGATCTGTGCACCACCAGTAAACCTGTGAGAGAGATCCCCATTCACCACAGAGCTGCTTGGGTGTCACCAAAGATCAGCTTCTCAAGGAATGCCTAAGGACAGTACAGGCTATATAAGTGGGATTGGCAACACTAAATTGTTTATTATACCTGTATTCACACAGTGATCCACAGATGGCATTGCACCAATAATGTTGTTGTTACGCTATGGCAGGTGTAGGCAACCCTGGTTCTGGAGTGTTTTTGATTTCACATTACAGTACCATCCCATTCCATCTCACCTAGCTGAGGTACTGGAGAGGAGATTTCCATGTGCAAAATGTATTCATCTGAGACAAAAACCTGCCTGAATGCCACCCTTGCTTTTAGCTGTGTGTTGTATTCAGATTCAATGGTTACGTCCCAAATAGCACCCTATTCACTGGGCCCTGGGGAAAAGTAACACTCTATTCACTGGGCCCTGGGGAAAAGTAACACTCTATTCACTGGGCCCTGGGGAATGTAGAACCCTATTCACTGGGCCCTGGGGGAAAGTAACACCCTATTCACTGGGCCCTGGGGAAAAGTAACACCCTATTCACTGGGCCCTGGGGAAAAGTAACACCCTATTCACTGGGCCCTGGGGAAAAGTAACACCCTATTCACTGGGCCCTGGGGAAAAGTAGAACCCTATTCACTGGGCCCTGGGGAATGTAGAACCCTATTCACTGGGCCCTGGGGAAAAGTAACACCCTATTCACTGGGCCCTGGGGAAAAGTAGAACCCTATTCACTGGGCCCTGGGAAAAGCAAAACCCTATTCACTGGGCCCTGGGAAAAGTATCACCCTCGGTATGAAATAGGGTGCCATTTGGGATAAGACATTTAAGAAACTATGCTGTAGCTTTGGTGAGGACTGCCACCAGCAGGTGTGGATGGGAGATGTTTTAACACTGGACAGTAACCACCCCTCTCAGCAGACTACAGCATGGTAGCCTGTGTAGGAGACTTGGCTTGGTTGGAGGACTAGTGACACAGAGTTATTTCAGGGAAATTAGAAGAATGACCAAAACGGTATTTCATTGTTTTTTTATATATATATATTTGTTATAAGAAAATGACAACATCTGAAGTTGATCACTTGTATTTAAGGACATCCTGGTGTTATTTGAAATGACGGGGTATATTTAATTAGTTGAATTCACTGTGGCTTTTCTAGAGATGTCCCAACAACTGCATCATAAAACATGACATTATGTAGGATTTAAAAAACCACTAGGTGGTAATGTTGACCATGTTATCTAAGCAGGGAGGCAGAGACAACTGGAAAATCACTCTGTCCCTTCTTCGATAATCAACATTATCGGCAGAATTAGGAAATAACATAAGGTTCATACATATTGAGAGAAAGATAATAGATACAAATCATTTCATTGTCAATTAGACACAGTCACTCGGGACTGGAGTAGGCTAGGCCTCAACGTGTATGTGGCAATACCAACATCGGAATACAAGTTCAATGTGAGTGAGCATGTTTGTGTGTCGTCTGCCTCATGTGGACTCTTCAGTGTTCCTCCTCTCACAGTGTTTGGGGCACAGCGGGTGGTGGTCTGGCTGGGGTGTACTGTTGTGAGCTTCTCTCTGCTCCTCTTTCTGCCGCCTCCTGTCTCCCCCGGCAGGCTGCTGCTCGTTATTACAGCGGTGGACCAGGACAGGCTGTTTGACCAGAGCGGGACTTTTCTTCATCAGTAGACGCTGCAGGACCTGCTTGTCTGACCGCTCCTTCCTAAAGTCATCCTCATATACCTTGAGCTGGACACAGGAGACCAGAGTCAGTGGTTAGTTAGTTATTAGTCAATTCAACAAATATATCCCTCGTTGATGAATTCCTTTTGAAAATATATTACAATTTGGAATAGAAGTTTCTCCTAAAAAGGAATGAACTCTGACCCTGGGATATAAATAAAAGTGATCTTTACAGCAAGGCCCTGTTGGTATATTCACATGCAGCACATCTCCCAGACGACTTCTAGTGAAACCATATGGTCATTACGGATATGCTGTGGCCCATTATTTTCACATTCAACTTAACCCAATGTCAGTTTATGTCCTCATCTGTTACGATATATCCCGTCTGCCCAGCTGTCGTTATTATTCCAGGTGTATAGGTGTATGTATGTATGTATGTATGTGTGTATGTGTGTATGTGTGTGTTTGCGTGTGTATATATCCCACTACCTGCTCCTGCAGTAGGGCCATCTGTTGTCTCATCTCCTCTCTCGTCCTCCTCAGTCTCTTGTTCTCCTGCTGGGTGTGTTTGTGGTCCTTGTGCTCCGTCTGGTAGTCTGCTTCATAGATCTCAGTCTGGACAGAGGACAGGGACACTGGTAGTTAATGCTAGGTGAAATACAGTCTGGGGACAGAGGACAGGGACACTGGTAGTTAATGCTAGGTGAAATACAGTCTGGGGACAGAGGACAGGGACACTGGTAGTTAATGCTAGGTGAAATACAGTCTGGGGACAGAGGACAGGGACACTGGTAGTTAATGCTAGGTGAAATACAGTCTGGGGACAGAGGACAGGGACACTGGTAGTTAATGCTAGGTGAAATACAGTCTGGGGACAGAGGACAGGGACACTGGTAGTTAATGCTAGGTGAAATACAGTCTGGGGACAGAGGACAGGGACACTGGTCGTTAACGCTAGGTGAAATACAGTCTGGGGACAGAGAACAGGGACACTGGTAGTTAATGCTAGGTGAAATACAGTCTGGGGACAGAGGACAGGGACATTGGTAGTTAATGCTAGGTGAAATACAGTCTGGGGACAGAGGACAGGGACACTGGTAGTTAATGCTAGGTGAAATACAGTCTGGGGACAGAGGACAGGGACATTGGTAGTTAATGCTAGGTGAAATACAATCTGGGGACAGAGGACAGGGACACTGGTAGTTAATGCTAGGTGAAATACAGTCTGGGGACAGAGGAGGGAGCGGAGGGGGTATGGAGGAGGGAGCGGAGGGGGTATGGAGGAGGAGGGAGCGGAGGGGGTATGGAGGAGGAGGGAGCGGAGGGGGCATGGAGGAGGAGGGAGCGGAGGGGGCATGGAGGAGGAGGGAGCGGAGGGGGCATGGAGGAGGAGGGAGCGGAGGGGGCATGGAGGAGGAGGGAGCGGAGGGGGCATGGAAGAGGAGGGAGCGGAGGGGGCATGGAAGAGGAGGGAGCGGAGGGGGCATGGAGGAGGAGGGAGCGGAGGGGGCATGGAGGAGGGAGCGGAGGGGGCATGGAGGAGGAGGGAGCGGAGGGGGCATGGAGGAGGAGGGAGCGGAGGGGGCATGGAGGAGGAGGGAGCGGAGGGGGCATGGAGGAGGAGGGAGCGGAGGGGGCATGGAGGAGAGAGCGGAGGGGGCAAGGGGGAGAGAGCGGATGGGGCAAGGAGGAGAGAGCAGAGGGGGCATGGAGGAGAGAGCGGAGGGGGCATGGAGGAGAGAGCGGAGGGGGCATGGAGGAGAGAGTGGAGGGGGTAAGGAGGGAGGAGGGTGTGGAGGGGTTATGGAGGAGAGAGTGGAGGGGGTAAGGAGAAGGAGGGAGGAGGGTGTGGAGGGGTAAGTGAGGTTAACTACCTGGCATCTGAGGGCCTCCAGCTGCTCCTTTAGGTCTTGCACCTCCTTCTGGGGGTTTGCCTGGTCCGCTAGTGCCCTGTAGGGGCCAATACTGATTCTACCCCTACTCAGGGCCCCTCGACCTGGGGTGGAGGAGGGGAAGAGATGGGATGGTAGGCCATGGCCGGAAGAGGAGGAGAGGCCAGGTATGGTGCCATTGCTGAGGCTAGTGGACAGATTCGGCACCCCAGGAGCATCAGAGATGGGGGTGGTTTCTGGAAGATTGGTCACAGTGCTCAAACTGGTCTACAGGATGGAAGGAGAGGGTAGACACAGATATATTATACATATAGCTAATACAGTTGAAGTTGGAAGTTTACATACACCTTAGCCAAATACATTTGAACTCAGTTTTTCACAATTCCTGGCATTTAATCGTAGTAAAAATGCCCTGTCTTAGGTCAGTTAGGATCACCACTTTATTTTAAGAATGTGAAATGTCAGAATAATAATAGGGAGAATGATTTTTTTCAGGTTTTATTTCTTTCATCACATTCCCAGTGGGTCAGAGTTTACATACACTCAATTAGTATTTGGTAGCATTGCCTTTAAATTGTTTAACTTGGGTCAAACGTTTTGGGTAGCCTTCCACAGGCTTCCCACAATAAGTTAGGTGAATTTCGGCCCATTCCTCCTGACAAAGCTGGTGTAACTGAGTCAGGTTTGTAAGCCTCCTTGCTCACACACACTTTTTCGGTTCTGCCCACACATTTTCTATAGGATTGAGGTCAGGGCTTTGTGATGGCCATTCCAATACCTTGACTCTGTTGTCCTTAAGCCATCTTGCCACAACTTTGGAAGTATGCTTGGGGTCACTGTCCTTTTGGAAGACCCATTTGCGACCAAGCCTTAACTTTCTGACTGATGTCTTGAGATGTTGCTTCAATATATCCACATAATTTCCCCTCCTCATGATGCCATCAATTTTGTGAAGTGCACCAGTCCCTCCTGCAGCAAAGCACACCCACAACATGATGCTGCCACCCCCGTGCTTCACGGTTGGGATGGTGTTCTTTGTCCCCATGTGCAGTTGCAAACCGTAGTCTATCTTTTTATGGCGGTTTTAGAGAGGTGGCTTCTTCCTTGCTGAGCGGCCTTTCGAATTATGTTATGTCAAATTCGGACTAGTTTTACTGTGGATATAGACACTTTTGTACTTGTTTCCTCCAGCATCTTCACAAGGTCCTTTGCTGTTGTTCTGGGATTGATTTGCACTTTTCGCACCAAAGTACGTTAATCTCTAGGAGACAGAACGCATCTCTTTCCTGAGCGGTATGACGGCTGCCTGGTCCCATGGTGTTTATACTTGCGTACTATTGTTTGTGCAGCTGAACGTGGTACCTTCAGGCATTTGGAAATTGCACCCAAGGATGAACCAGACTTGTGGAGGACTCCAACTTGTCTTCTGAGGTCTTGGCTGATTTCTTTTGATTTTCCCATGATGTCAAGCAAAGAGGCACTGAGTTTGAAGGTAGGCCTTGAAATACATCCACAGGTACACCTCCAATTGACTCAAATTTTGTCAATTACCCTATCAGAAGCTTCTAAAGCCATGACATCATTTTCTGGAATTTTCCAAGCTGTTTAAAGGCACAGTCAACTTAGTGTATGTAAACGTCTGACCCACTCGAATTGTGATACAGTGAATTATAAGTGAAATAATCTGTCTGTAAACAATTGTTGGAAAAATTACTTGTGTCATGCACAAAGTAGATGTCCTAACAGACTTGCCAAAACTATAGTTTGTTAACAAGAAATTTGTGGAGTTGTCACGCCCTGACCATAGAGAGCCCTCGGTTCTCTATGATGTTTAGGTCAAGGCGTGACTAGGGGGGTGTTCTAGTCATTTATTTTCTATGTTGCTGGTTTGTATGGTTCCCAATTAGAGGCAGCTGGTAATCGTTGCCTCTAATTGGGGATCATATTTAGGAAGCCCTTTCGCACACCTGCTTTGTGGGATATTGTTTTGAGTGAGTGCATGTAGCACTACGGTACTGCACGGTCGTTGTTTGTTTGTTTCTTGGTTTGTTTTAGTTTCACTAAAATAAAGATGTGGAACTCCAATCACGCTGCGCCTTGGTCCGTCTCTCCTCACGACCGTGACAGGAGTGGTTGAAAAACTAGTTTTAAATGACTCCAACCTAAGTGTATGTAAACGTATGACTTCAACTGTATATAGTAAAGATACAGTCTAAAGGATCGTATGACAGAGTACATACACTTTTAAAAGGATCTAGAGGTAATAATAATGATGGTCATGGGGCTCACCTGTGTGCTCTTTGTCCAGTCTCTGGTGGTGTCTATGTGATGTAGTCTATCCTCCAGCAATCTGACGTATTCATGTAGCTGCTGGTTCTTCTTCAACTCCTGCATCAGTGTGTGTTCATAGTACTCCCTCTTGTTCTACAGAAACACAGTCAGGATACAGTCAGTGTGTGTGTGTGTGTGTGTGTGTCTGTCAGTGTGTTTGTGCGTGCACATGCGTTAATCTGTTTGTGCGTGTGTGTGTGTCCTCTGTCGGTCGGTACCTGTTCGTGGTCTACTTTGAGCAGCAGCGTGTTGTTGAGTTGTTTGACTGTGTTGCTCTCCTGCTCCAGAGTCTCTACTCTCTGTTGGAGACTCAGAGTGGTGCTGCGATACACATGGTCCCAGTCTTCATTCAGCTTCATCAACTAACAGACACATCATCATCGCCACCGTCATTATCATCAGCTAATACAGACATACATCATCACCATCCTTTCTGGCCTCGTCCAAAATAGTTTGTATTCACAGAATGTGGTACACTTGTCTCTGGTTTAATTCCTGTAGTTAGGTGCGGTGTAGTTTTGTGTCACCTCTTTGTTGACTCTGCGTAACTCAGTGTTCCTGTTGAGCAGTAGTAGTTTCTCCTGGTCAGCTGAGGTGACTGACATACTGTCAGTGATCAGAGAGCCTTGGTCCTCCCCGGACAGCAACCTCTCACCAGCAGGGACAATCTCCTCCTCCACCACCTTCACCCTGTACAGACGCACACAAACACACACACAGTGAGAATATTGTGTAGGAAACCAACAGCACTCACCTGAACATAGCGTACCTGCAAGCAGAGACACATACTTGTACTCACATAGAGCATGAACAACTACGCATGACCTCACACCTACGCATACACAGTAACACCATGTAGCATTTACACATGCCTGCAAACACACCCACCATCACACCCAAACAACGTTTATCCCCACTTCAAGTGTGTCTTGTCTAAGATGAGAAAAACACATCCTTGATACGTTCTACAATCTAGTACAGGGGGTAGGCAATCCTGGTCTTATGTTTCTGATTTAACCGACCTGGAAGACCAATCACTGAACTGACCAATTAGCTCAGTTGGTCAGGTGTGGTGCCTAGTTGGAACCAAATCCTTCAGTATCCTGCAGCACTCCTGGAACAAGGTTGCCTATCCCTGATCTAGAACATTCCCCTGTGAGCTACCTGTCAACTGCGGCACTCCTGGAACAGGGTTGCCTATCCCTGATCTAGAACATTCCCCTGTGAGCTACCTGTCAACTGCAGCAGATTCAAATCATCATCGCCATCTAATGGCCATCCCTGTGCTGTGCCGCCTGCATGCTTCTTGTGTCTAGAGGAAACCCTGCATCCTGAGATCAGCTTGTTCAAGCCTTGATGCCTTCATCAACTCAATGACAAAGGTAAGGATTTCAGTTAAGAGGTTTTTTTGTGTGTTTAAGGCAAATTAGGTCCACTTATAATCTCGTGTTGCCAGAATAAGGTTGTTTTTCTCAAAACTAGGGTATCATCAGAATTAAAGAACACTAATTTTGAGGCATAGCCACCATATTTTGATTTGACTTGAATCCAATATAGTAACAGAGTTATAGAGCATGTCCATCAACATAATTGTCCAGTCCATTCAACCTCACAGATCCAGTCTCCAGCCCTTCTGTGTCCTGAATATCCAACATGTTTTCTTCCTCTTGGACTGCAGATTAATGTGACCCAGATAAAGGAAGTTTTCAATCATAAACACTGTCTTGGAAGGACACCAAGATGCTACTTCTTCCCGTGGCAGTTTGGGTCATTTATTGTAATCTAACATAAAAAAATATAAATAATAACTTCCTTCTTCTTTAGCAGGCTGCCATGCTGGGGAAATAATGGATTATCCTATAAAAATTGAAATGGTCATTGGCTACAAGCCTATTCTCTCTGAGTAAGGAGTATGGCTTTACTACTGGCCTACACATAATGAACCAAATAATGGCTGTGTCTCAAATGGTACCCTATTCCCTTCATGGTGCACTACTTTTGGAGCAGGGCCCATAGAGCTCTGGCCAAAAGTAGTGCACTATATAAGGAATAAGAGGCCATTTGGGATGCCGTCAATGTCTTTTGATGTGTGGGTGCTGTGCAGTAGCAGGCTATACTACAATCAGAAGAATTGATAATTGGGTCATTGCGCAACCTAGTCCTGAGCCCCTTCTGGGACAAAAACAATTTCAGGATAAAAACCTTCCGTGCAACAGGACGCAATGATCTAATTATCATTCTGCAATGTCATTCCACAAGAGTAAACAGATCACTGCACTGCAGTCTAAGTAGTGTTTTATTTGGAAACAAATTGCCAAATAATGAGTTTTTTTGTTGTTGTATGTGAATGAACCACAGCCTCTGCTGAGAAGTCTGTGCCTTATTGACACAGGCGGTAGTGCACTGGCACTGGAACTAACACTCTAGAACATAGTTCTTGGTTCCCCTTTAAAGCTACTGAACAAGTCATAGAGCACCAGCAGTAGTCATGTGACCTGAACAGTGATGGACAATTCAACTTATTGACCTGGGAAACTCCCCTGACATACCAAGTTCCTTTTTTAATGTAGCTGGAATCACCCACACACGATTTATTCACATACACCCTGTTATTCACTGATCGTATTGCAAGTGTTTTCCCAGCTAGCACATAATGTTTTAACAACCATATATGTTGTAGAACTTGGTGAGAGCCTGGTTGTATTATGGTTACTTTGCATACAACCTTTCCATAATGTTTCCTTACAGCTATATTTAAAGTAATGTTCTCGTTCAGAGAACGTTAAGAAAACCTGTGGGAATTTCAGTACTTCAGCATAACGTTTTCCACAGGTATCCTTGTGGTTCTATTTAAAGTTATGTTCTTAGAACATAACAAAACAATTCCATAAAATACAATAAAAAATGTGTAACGTTCAAATAAATTGTTCTAAGAATGTTATTTAAAAACATGTACATTCCGTTCTCAGTATCAACAAAACTATCTCTATCCTCTGTCTTGTTAAGTGTGTTTTTTCCTTTAAAATAGGGTCTGGTTGAATAGACTAAAATGAACAGGTTTGTATGAGTTAAAAACATGTCATACTATTGTGATCCTTGAGGCATAGTGGACTTACTCCATGGATAGCAAGGTTAGGTTCAAATCTCGCTGATGCCATGTCAAAATAAAAAAAAAGGTAATGTTTGCATGATTAATGCCTAAGCAAATTCATTTCTGTCATATCTGTGCTTGGAATTCAAAACAGTTCATCTAAGCTAGCAGTAAAATGCTCTCAGAACCTCCCTGCAACCAAAATCGTATGTTCCCAGAACAGGCTAAATGTTTACTATTGTTCTCAGAAGGTTTAAAAAAAAACATTCAGTTTTAGCGGTCAGGAAACATATGGCTTCGTTCCCAGAACCAATGGGAAATCAAAAACGTACATTCCCACAACTTCCAAGGAAACAAGTGTCAGCTGGTTTTAATCATCCACACTGTGGTGGTGATTTGGACATGCATACCTTGATTCCTCTATAGCCCCATTTTCCTCTGGGTTCTGTAGGAGAGCACTGGCGCTGTAGGGTGAAGAATCTGCCTCCTGCTCAGACGATGATGCTGACAGTGAACCTCCGTCCATGACTGATCTGAGCCAACAAATGAACCTGACAAAAGTTGAAAAACTGCACACCAAAATTAAATTATAAAAATAAATAAGAACTAAATAAGTCGTCAAGGTTGGTCAAGGCTGTCTTCTCTAGTGTTGGTCAAGCCTGTCTTCTCTAGTGTGCAGATTTGACACTTGTATTTGACCTGATCCAACTGTCAACTGAGCCAGAATCCTTTGACGTAATGAACACAAAAGACTGACAAAATTAACATCTCAACTGATCCAGAATCCTCTGAAGTGATGAACACAAAGTATTGACCAAATTGAAATCAATTCTCAACTGATCCAGAATCCTCTGATGTGATGAACACACACCCAAGTTGTATAAAGCCTCCACAGAGCATATGGTGGAAAGTCAATGACTTTCAGTCTGTGTGTCTACCTAAACAGGAAGTCTAAACATACCCTGCTGCCTGCACCCACATGCAAATTATGTTAGAATATAGGAAGTCACAGAACAACTCAACTTATCTCAACTCTGTCAGAGGGGTTTTAATCTTAGCATTTATAATGTGAGAATGGGAAGTCACAGAACAACTCATCTCAACTCTGTCTGGGTCTGAACAATAGGTACATATTGTTCTGTTTCTATGTCATTACTTTCAAAGTGTGGGTTTTTAAGAGGTGGTACCAAAGATTTTGAAGGTATTTTTTAGTACAAATAAAGAAGTATGACATCAGCGGGGAATTCCACTCATGCTCATGTTCATGTTTCTCTCTGTGTGTGAGTGTAGTCTGGACTTCACAGCAGACTCTCAATCTACCAACAACTTCTTCCTTCCCAGAACCAATGGGAAATCAAAAACGTACATTCCCACAACTTCCAAGGAAACAAGTGTGTTAGCTGGTTTTAATCATCCACACTGTGGTGGTGATTTGGACATGCATACCTTGATTCCTCTATAGCCCCATTTTCTGGAGTTCACAGCATACTCTCAATGTACCAACAACTGTCCGGTCCCCAATCTCACAAGTATCACAGTTACTAAATCAAAGGCATTACATGTCAATAAAAGAACACAAATGTTATCATAACAAAGCAGCCAAAAAATATTTGACTGCAAAAGTGGTTAAATGTATAGATATTGTGACACAGTCCCTGAACTAAAAGTTCAGAAAAAGCCTGTCTGGAGGGGGGATGGGCCACATAAGCTTGTGTAACCCAATATTGCAAGCTCTGATATTGCTCAAATGTGGAATAAAAGTAGCCAGTTGTCTGCCCTACATACACAAACCAACCAGCATTAGGATCTCTTAATACATCTTGTAAATATAGAGCTGTAACTACATACACAAACCAACCACCATTAGGATCTCTTAATACATCTTGTAAATATAGAGCTGTAACTACATACACAAACCAACCACCATTAGGATCTCTTAATACATCTTGTAAATATAGAGCTGTAACTACATACACAAACCAACCACCATTAGGATCTCTTAATACATCTTGTAAATATAGAGCTGTAACTACATACACAAACCAACCACCATTAGGATCTCTTAATACATCTTGTAAATATAGAGCTGTAACTACATACACAAACCAACCAGCATTAGGATCTCTTAATACATCTTGTAAATATAGAGCTGTAACTACATACACAAACCAACCACCATTAGGATCTCTTAATACATCTTGTAAATATAGAGCTGTAACTACATACACAAACCAACCACCATTAGGATCTCTTAATACATCTAGGAAATATAGAGCTGTAACTACATACACAAACCAACCAGCATTAGGATCTCTTAATACATCTTGTAAATATAGAGCTGTAACTACATACACAAACCAACCACCATTAGGATCTCTTAATACATCTTGTAAATATAGAGCTGTAACTACATACACAAACCAACCACCATTAGGATCTCTTAATACATCTAGGAAATATAGAGCTGTAAACACAGTGGTACAATGGGCGGAAATATACTGTAAACTATGAATATTTATGATGAATGTAAGCTTGACTTTTCTGTAGCTGATTAGTAGACAACTTTCCAAGTCAAATTCTCTCTCATTCAGTGCTGTATGATCCTGCTAGACAACAATACACAGTTACACCTGTCTTTTGATGTTGTGGCTATTGGAATCAGCGCTAAGGAAAACAAGTGGGCTCAGACATTGGAATTATATATTTTTTGGGGTCTAAGGTTCCTTGAAGGATTTTTTAAATCTTTAGCCTCTACATTTGGAATTTAGTCAGGGGACCACC
The DNA here is from genome assembly GCF_901001165.1 of Salmo trutta. Lineage (NCBI taxonomy): Eukaryota > Metazoa > Chordata > Actinopteri > Salmoniformes > Salmonidae > Salmo > Salmo trutta. Next base: position 9,971,935 of record NC_042959.1, on the reverse strand, counting down.
ACAGATTATCTTTGGGTCCGCACTGGATTTAGCCTCAAATCCATTATGGCGTTCAAAATCCAATATGGCTCCCATAATACTAATGACCATAAAGACTGTTTTGGTGTAAATCAATTTTATTCAGAATACAATATGGCAAACATGATTACACTCAGACACCTTCGCCTAAAAATAAGTTTCCCTTGTTCATTTTATATTGTGTTATTCTGTCTTTAAGGATTTATACAGTTCTTGGTATATCTAGGACTATGAGTGGCACTGCCATGCTTCTTGTGTTTGAATATCTGAAGCCAAATAGCTTATTCATGTGTTTTCATGTTTACATTCATCAATACATGCCAACTAGGGATTAGCAAATGATTAGCCAGTGTTTTTCTTAAGGGTAGCTTTAGTGTATCTTAACTTGTTCCAGTGTGAAGTAATTGGTGGCTTGGTAAACTATATTTTCAGAGTAGCTTCCCTAACACTGTGATTAGCCCATGGTAAATGCAGATGGGCATCCATATACTGCATCAGTTGGGCTACAGGTGATAATGCTTATTGATAATAGCATACCTGATTATATGGACCATGCATAGTCTATATACATAGTCTAATATGTTTAAAATATATTTTTTTAACAAATATGCTATTGGGCTCATTTCCCTAACCTAGATGTGACTCTGTATGGTCCATGTCTTCAACAGTGTTATCAGCTGTGTTGCTGTTGGCTCTTGTTGTTTTGTCGCTAGCTCCGATCGCCGCTGGAAATGAGACAACAATACACAGACATGTTAAAAAAGATGACATGCTAGAGCAGGATTTCAGCCTAATAAAGGTTCAGAATACACTCATGGTAGGCATTAATAATTTGTTTCTTTGGATTGTCATTTGCTGTTGCTACTATTCCTGGCCCATTATACTTTTTCAATTAACTGATTCATTAAAGATGTTCACCTCTGAACGGTTTCAAAGAAAAAATGTCTCTCCGATAAAAGGGTTTCAGCTGTGACAAAGGGTTCTGGTAGGGGACAAAGACTACACATCAAACTGTTTGAATCCATTTTTTATTACAAATCACATTACCGGTTCTGGGTTGACCGCCAGACCACAGGATTGCCATTGTCTCAGAAGTAGGGTTGCAAAATTCCGGGATCTTTCAATAAATTCCTTTGTTTTCCCTAAATCCCTGCTGGAATCGGCAGGGAATATGCAGGAAATCCGGAATCCTCCAATCAGGATTTCTGGAAAAGCAGGGAATTTGTTTGAGAGTTCCCGGGATTTTGCAACACTACTCAGAAGCTCTTCCAGTTGAGCGTCATAGTATGGCTTCGACTTCAGAGGAAGACTATGAGCCTGTTGTGATGGAGGTAGACAGACAGCGCAGGCATGCAGTTCAGACAGACGGGTAGCTCAGGCAGACAGGTAGCTCAGGTAGACAGGCAGGCAGCTCAGGCAGCCTGATTGACTGACAGATAGAATAACCAACCCACTAAGGTACATTTACATTTTAGTCATTTAGCAGACTCTCTTATCCAGAGCGACTTACATTTCATACATTTTTTTTCTGGCCTGGCCCCCTGTGGGAATCTAACCCACAACCCTGGCGTTGCAAACACCATGCTCTACCAACTGAGCTACAGGTGCGTACAGAGGCAGGCAGACAGACCGAGAACACAGAGAGAGTAAGAAGAGTGAGACAGAGATGGAGAGAGATAATGGCTCTTAAAACTTCTTAGGGCTAGGGGGCAGTATTGAGAATTTTGAAAAAAATATGTGCCCATTTTTAACTGCCTCCTACACCAACTCAGAAGCTAGAATATGCATATTATTGTTCAGGTTTGGATAGAAAACACTCTGAATTTTCTAAAACTGTTTGAATGGTGTCTGTAAGTATAACAGAACTCATATGGCAGTCAAAACCCTGAGACAAATTCTGACAGGAAGTGGATACCTGATGTGTTGAATTACCTTTAAGCCTATGCCATTGAAACACACAGGGGCTTATTAATCGTGGAGCACTTCCTATGGCTTCCACTAGATGTCACCAGTCTTTACAAAGTGTTTTGAGTCTTATACTGTGAGATCTCACCGAACAAGATCAATGGAACGGTGGTGGCCGATTAGACTCTGGCGCGCGAGTTCATGTTGGGTACTCTCGTTCCAATACGTTTTAAAAGAGAATGCAATCGTCCGCCTTGAATATTATTCATGTTCTGGTTAAAAAAGGCACTAATGATTTATGCTATACAACGTTTGACATGTTTGAACGAACGTAAATATATTTTTTCCCCTCGTTCATGAAGTGAAGTCCGGCGGGCATAGATCATGTGCTAACAACACGGAGCTTTTTGGACATAAATTATGAGCTTTTTCGAACAAAACTACGTTCGTTATGGACCTGGGATTCCTGGAAGTGACATCTGATGAAGAGAATCAAAGGTAATGGATTATTTACATAGTATTTTCGATTTTAGATCTCTCCAACATGGCGGTTAGTCTGTATCGCAAAGCGTATTTTTCTGGGCGCAGTGCTCAGGTTATTGCAAAGTGTGATTTCCCAGTAAGGTTATTTTTAAATCTGGCAATCCGGTTGCGTTCAAGAGATGTAAATCTATAATTCTTTGAATGACAATATAATATTTTACCAATGTTTTCGAATAGTAATTATTTAATTTGTTGTGCTGATTGACTGGCGATTATTGGAGGGAAACTATTTCCTGAACATCAACGCCATAGTAAAACGTTGTTTTTGGATATAAATATGAACTTGATAGAACTAAAAATGCATGTATTGTCTAACATAATGTCCTAGGAGTGTCATCTGATGGAGATTGTCAAAGGTTAGTGCATAATTTTAGCTGGTTTTCTGCTTTTGGTGACGCCTGTCTTTGAATTGACAAAACATTACACACAGCTATTGTCAATGTACTCTCCTAACATAATCTAACTTTATGCTTTCTCCGTAAAGCCTTTTTGAAATCGGACAACGTGGTTAGATTAAGGAGATGTTTATCTTTCAAAGGGTGTAAGATAGTTGTATGTTTGAGAAATTTGAATTATGACATTTAATTGTTTTCAAATTTGGCGCTCTTGATATTTCACCTGTTGTTGATAGGGTGTACCAGGGGTGGGACACTTGTGTCCCACATAGCCCCTAGAAGAGCCTATGAGTTGGGTGAGAAGAACCAAGAAAGTGAATGAATATGTACAGACAAAGAAAGAAGGAAAAACAGTTGTCACATCCTGACCAGTATAGGGGTTATTTGTTATTGTAGTTTGGTCAGGAAGTGGCAGGGGGTGTTTGTTTTATGTGGTTCAGGGTGTGTTTTGTGTATGTGTTTAGGTAGAGGGGTATTTTATTTATTAGTCCGGGGTTTGTTAGTCATTGTTCTGTGTTAGTATATTTCTGTTCTATCTAGTCTTCTCTATTTCTATGTTTAGTTAATTGGGGTTGGACCGTCAATTGGATGCAGCTGGTTATTGTTGCCTCTGATTGAGGGTCCTAAAATTAGGAGTTTGTTTTTCGTGGGTTTTTGTGGGAGATTGTTCTTGTGCCTGTCAAGACTGTCAAGTTTGTTTTTGTCTACGTTGTATGTGTTTTCCTTCTTCACTCAATAAAAAGATGAGTATACATTTTCCTGCTGCGTTTTGGTCTACACCCTACGACACCCGTGACAACAGTGAATTTATGAACAATGAATGTTGGCTACTGGAGCGTTTCATTATCAGTTACAATGAATGTTGGCTACTGGAGCGTTTCAATATCAGTTACAATGAATGTTGGCTACTGGAGCGTTTCAATATCAGTTACAATGAATGTTGGCTACTGGAGCGTTTCAATATCAGTTACAATGAATGTTGGCTACTGGAGCGTTTCAATATCAGTTACAATGAATGTTGGCTACTGGAGCGTTTCAATATCAGTTACAATGAATGTTGGCTACTGGAGCGTTTCAATATCAGTTACAATGAATGTTGGCTACTGGAGAGTTTCAATATCAGTTACAATGAATGTTGGCTACTGGAGCGTTTCAATATCAGTTACAATGAATGTTGGCTACTGGAGCGTTTCAATATCAGTTACAATGAATGTTGGCTACTGGAGCGTTTCAATATCAGTTACAATGAATGTTGGCTACTGGAGCGTTTCAATATCAGTTACAATGAATGTTGGCTACTGGAGCGTTTCAATATCAGTTACAATGAATGTTGGCTACTGGAGCGTTTCAATATCAGTTACAATGAATGTTGGCTACTGGAGCGTTTCAATATCAGTTACAATGAATGTTGGCTACTGGAGCGTTTCAATATCAGTTACAATGAATGTTGGTTACTGGAGCGTTCAAATGCCAGCAGAGGTATTATGTTGCAATTGTGGTGGGGAACATGCATCCAAATTTCTGGAATGGCCTGGGCGAAGGAGCCAGAGGTGGCCTGGGCGAAGGAGCCAGAGGTGGCCTGGGCGAAGGAGCCAGAGGTGGCCTGGGCGAAGGAGCCAGAGGTGGCCTGGGTGAAGGAGCCAGAGGTGGCCTGGGCGAAGGAGCCAGAGGTGGCCTGGGCGAAGGACACAAGCTGTCTAGCCCTATCTGGAGGCGGTGAGACAAGTCGAAGGAGTGAGTAGCGTTGAATATGCAATGGTAATAGAGCCTGCACCAGTGAATATTTCTTGACAACCTAGGGAGTTAAAAAGGTGGACTTTGTATCGTATTTTAGTTTTTATGTGTGATGTCTGTCTTTTTCCCCCTTTCCTACTATGTATATTTTTTTCCTGTAGTTTACCACCCTTACAGTAGGTGGCGGCAAGCAACTCTTGACGCTTGTTTGCGGACCGCCATTATACATAAGAAAAAGAAGAGGATGACACAATCGAAGACGTGTCACACAACCATTGGTTGATGCATGCAACGGTCAGATCGAGGACAGTACATTATAAAGATAGGCAGAAACTACTTCTCCAACAGAAATCCTCCATCACACTTGTAGGCGATGTTATATAGCTAAACTCATGCGCAGAAACATGTCACCTGGTTTTACTGTCGTCTCGCGCCATACCGCGCATGTGCAAACCGTAAACTCAAAGGCACTCGTTCGATATAAAATAGTTTTTGACGAAAATGAAAACGTGTCAGTTTGTCATTTTCACGAGGTTGGAGTAATACCATGTTCAACTACTTAAGACATTGGCTCGAATCTAGGTTTTGCCTTTAGATTTTGAGAATATTAACAACTAAGGAATATTTTGTCACTTCTCATACCCCGACCTGGTCTGCTTCACAAGCGTTCCTGGAAGTCTCGTGATGTTGCGCCTTTGGGTTTAGAAACTGTGGATTATGTAGCTGTTTTTTTCCAACAACGGTTTCAAAAGGCTAGTAATTTACAATACCTGGCTGACAATTACAACGTTCTTGTTTTCATAACCAATTTGTATTTTAATTTATGTATGTACTTTAGTAAGTGCAGCAGCTACCGCCTCAGTCTGGGACTAAGAGCGTCGTCAATGGACGACTGCAAATTCATTAGGATTATAAATTCTTTCGACGAGGTGAGTTGAAAAATTTCTAGCCTAATGTTACTGTAGATATCTAGGTATTGTATCTATCTAGCCAGTAGATCGCGACCCTACCATTACGCTTGTTTACACTGAGCTGCACTGGGGTCGGAATGCCCATAAGCTTGACACCTGTAACAACGTAATGTATTTGATACAAAAGCTAGTAAGGGATAACTGATACACTATATATACACTGCTCAAAAAAACTGAAGGGAACACTAAAATAACACATCCTAGATCTGAATGAATGAAATAATCTTATTAAATACTTTTTTCTTTACATAGTTGAATGTGCTGACAACAAAATCACACAAAAATAATCAATGGAAATCCAATTTATCAACCCATGGAGGTCTGGATTTGGAGTCACACTCAAAATTAAAGTGGAAAACCACACTACAGGCTGATCCAACTTTGATGTAATGTCCTTAAAACAAGTCAAAATGAGGCTCAGTAGTGTGTGTGGCCTCCACGTGCCTGTATGACCTCCCTATAACGCCTGGGCATGCTCCTGATGAGGTGGCGGATGTCTCCTGAGGGATCTCCTCCCAGACCTGGACTAAGCCAACTCCTGGACAGTCTGTGGTGCAACGTGGCGTTGGTGGATGGAGCGAGACATGATGTCCCAGATGTGCTCAATTGGATTCAGGTCTGGGGAATGGGCGGGCCAGTCCATAGCATCAATGCCTTCCTCTTGCAGGAACTGCTGACACACTCCAGCCACATGAGGTCTAGCATTGTCTTTCATTAGGAGGAACCCAGGGCCAACCGCACCAGCATATGGTCTCACAAGGGGTCTGAGGATCTCATCTCAGTACCTAATGGCAGTCAGGCTACCTCTGGCGAGCACATGGAGGGCTGTGCGGCCCCCCAAAGAAATGCCACCCCACACCATGACTGACCCACCGCCAAACCGGTCATGCTGGAGGATGTTGCAGGCAGCAGAATGTTCTCCACGGCGTCTCCAGACTCTGTCACGTCTGTCACGTGTGCTCACTGTGAACCTGCTTTCATCTGTGAAGAGCACAGGGCGCCAGTGGCGAATTTGCCAATCTTGGTGTTCTCTGGCAAATGCCAAACGTCCTGCACGGTGTTGGGCTGTAAGCACAACCCCCACCTGTGGACATCGGGCCCTCATACCACCCTCATGGAGTCTGTTTCTGACCGTTTGAGCAGACACATGCACATTTGTGGCCTGCTGGAGGTCATTTGCAGGGCTCTGGCAGTGCTCCTCCTGCTCCTCCTTGCACAAAGGCGGAGGTAGTGGTCCTGCTGCTGTGTTGCTGCCCTCCTACAGCCTCCTCCATGTCTCCTGATGTACTGGCCTGTCTCCTGGTAGCGCCTCCATGCTCTGGACACTACGCTGACAGACACAGTAAACCTTCTTTCCACAGCTCGCATTGATGTGCCATCCTGGATGAGCTGCACTACCTGAGCCACTTGTGTGGGTTGTAGACTCCGTCTCATGCTACCACTAGAGTGAAAGCACCGCCAGCATTCAAAAGTGACCAAAACATCAGCCAGGAAGCATAGGAACTGAGAAGTGGTCTGTGGTCACCACCTGCAGAACCACTCCTTTATTGGGGGTGTCTTGCTAATTGCCTATAATTTCCACCTGTTGTCTATTCCATTTGCACAACAGCATGAGAAATGTATTGTCAATCAGTGTTGCTTCTTAAGTGGACAGTTTGATTTCACAGAAGTGTGATTGACTTGGAGTTACATTGTGTTGTTTAAGTGTTCCCTTTATTTTTTTGAGCAGTGTACAAAAGTAGATGGACACTCCATCGAATTAGTGAATCCAGCTATTTCAGCCCCACCCGTTGCTGACAGGTGTATAAAATCGAGCAAACTTTCAACATGGCACCGTCATAAGATGCCACCTTTCCAACAAGTCAGTTCGTCAAATTTCTGCCCTGCTAGATCTGCTCCGGTCAACTGTAAGTGCTGTTATTGTGAAGTGGAAACGTCTAGAAGTAACAACTGCTCAGCTGCAAAGTGGTAGGCCACACAAGTTCACAGAACGGGACTGCCGAGTGCTGAAGTGTGTATAAATCATCTGTCATTGGTTGCAACACTCACTATCGAGTTCCAAACTGCCTCTGAAAGCAACATCAGCACAAAAACTGTTTGTCAGGAGCTTCATGAAATGTGTTTCCATGGCTGAGTAGGTACACACGCATAAGATCATGCGCAATGCCAAGCGTCGGCTGGAGTGGTGTAAAGCTCACCGACATTGTACTCTGGAGCAGTGGAAACGCATTCTCTGGAGTGATTAATCTCGCTTCACCATCTGGCAGTCCATAGGACGGATCTGGGTTTGGCGGATGCCAGGAGAACGCTACCTGCACCAATACATAGTGCCAACTGTAACATTTGGTGGAGGAATAATAATAGTCTGGGGCTGTTTTTCATGGTTCGGGCTAGGCCCCTTACTTCCAGTGAAGGGAAATCTTAATGCTACAGCATATAATGACATTCTAGATGATTCTGTGCTTCCAACTTTGTGGCAACAGTTTGGGGAAGGCCCTTTATTTTTTTAGCATGACAATGCCCACGTGCATAAAGCGAGGTCGATACAAAAATGGTTTGTCGAGATCGGTGAGGATTGGCCTGCACAGAGCCCTGATCTTAATCTCATCAAACACCTTTGGGATGAATTGGAACGCTGACTGCGAGCCAGGCCTAATTGGGCAACCTCACTAATGCTCTTATGGTTGAAGAAAGCAAGTCCCTGCAGCAATGTTCCAACATCTAGTGGAAAGCCTTCCCAGAAGAGTGGAGGCTGATGTACCAGCAAGGGGGGGACCAACTCCATATTAATACTTATGATTTTGGAATGAGATGTTCGACGAGCAGGTGTCCACATACTTTTGGTCATTGAGTGTATGTTCTAACGTCACTTTGTCAGGCAAAGACTCAACATCAAAACGCAAAAGAACAGACAACGACTCTTTCTCCACTCACACCACCCTGTCTGCGTCACACCAAATAACGAGCATCACAAACACCGGAAATATTTATCTTCAGTTGGTCCACTTTCACATTTACCGCTACGCCAGTAATCACTCGCCCTTTTCTTGAGAGCAAAAACAATTCACATCTCTTGTCCCCAGTCGTTTGATGCGGAGCACCTTCTCCCTCTCACCAACAAACACAAACAATTATCAAAAGACCACTTCGGGTTACCTTCACCGATTTCACGGCACCTTACTCCGTTTTAACCCACCCTGAAAACACAAATGGACCAGCCAAAAGGCAAGGTTCCACTTTTTCCAAAAATGTCACTCCTACCATCAGACTCATCCTGACCCTCGGTGCAAGCCTCTGGCTCTGATAACTTCACCACACCTACCACCTCCGATACTTCGCCCTCATTCACTTCCATTTCTCCTCCTGTCTTCGATCTGGTGTACAGCTCACTCTGCTTACACTTTCTACTATTCATCTTCAACAAACCATTTCCATTTGTAACCAATTCAAGCTCACCCTCTAACTCCCTCTTTCTCTTCAACCTCCTCTGCCCCCCCCCATTCCTCCTCCATAATTCAAGTATATATGTCTCCTTATGATAATACTACATTTCTCCTGACATGCATCTTGCCCTCTCAAGCGATGTCATTCCCTGCTTGCTCCAGCCCTCCACCTTCAGCTGCGACACAAGTGCAAATGACCACAATTTGTAACAATGTGTAGGGCTTCCATATAGCTCCGCGTTGGCATGATTTGTTGACAGTAGGTGGGGGCGGTACAAACTCACTTCCTTCACAATAGCTCTGCTGTGCTCCGCTAAGCGCAAGAAGTATAAAAGCCATGACATCTCCGGGAGGCTCCATCGCAGTAAATGCTGTACGGCCACTTCTGCTGTCGGATTCACCATATAAGAATTTGTTGTTAACTGACTTGCCTCGTTATATAAAGGTTAAGTTAAATAAAGGTTAAATAAAATGGAGGTATGTTGTTTCTGACCCATATCTCGCTCCGGCTCCGCAGTGTCTTAAAAGTCCTTTCTCTCATTTCCGGGGTTGGGACATACACTACCATTCAAAAGTTTGGGGTCACTTAGAAATGTCCTTGTTTTTTAAAGAAAAGCACTTTTTGTTCATTGAAATACAGTGTAGACATTGTTCATGTTGTAAATTACTATTGTAGCTGGAAACGGCTGCTTTAAAAAAATTAAAACATTTTTTTAATGGAATATCTACATTTATCAGCATCCATCACTCCTGTGTTCCTATGGCATGTCACATCAACAGTGAAGAGGTGACTCCGGGATGCTGGCCTTCTAGGCAGAGTTAAAAGCCATATCTTTGTCCAGTGTCTGTGTTCTTTTGCCCATCTTAAGCTTTTATTTTTATTGGCCAGTCTGAGATATGGCTTTTTCTTTGCAACTCTGCCTAGAAGGCCAGCATCCCGGAGTCGCCTCTTCACTGTTGACGTTGAGGCTGGTGTTTTGCATGTACTATTTAATGAAGCTGCCATTTGAGGACTTGTGAGGCATCTGTTTCTCAAACTAGACACTCTAATGTTCTTGTCCTCTTGCTCAGATGTGCACTCCCACTCCTCTTTCTATTCTGGTTAGAGTCGGTTTGTGCTGTTCTGTGAAGGGAGTAGTACACAGTGTTGTACAAGCGTCAGTTTCTTGGCAATTTCTCTTATGGAATAGCCTTCATTTTCAGAACAAGAATAGAGTGATGAGTTTCAGAAGAAAGTTCTTTGTTTCTGGCCATTTTGAGCCTGTAATCGAACCCACAAATACTGATGCTCCAGATACTCAACTAGTCGAAAGAAGGCCAGTGATTTTGCTTCTTTAATCAGGACAACAGTTTTCAGCTGTGCTAACATAATTGCAAAAGGGTTTTCTAATGATCAATTAGCCTTTTAAAATGAAAAACTTTGATTAGCTAACACAATGTGCCATTGGAACACAGGAGTAATGGTTGCTGATAATGGGCCTATGTAGATATTCCATTAACAATCATCCGTTTCCAGCTACAATAGTCATTTACAACATTAACAATTAGCCTAGTGGTTAGAGGGTTGGACTAGTAACCGAAAGGTACCGCCCCCACCTACTGGTTCTTCCCCTGAACAAGGCAGTTAACCCACTGTTCCTAGGCTGTCATTGACAAGAATTTGTTCTTAACTGACTTCCCTAGTTAAATTACAAAAATTGTATGACAGTAACACACACCTTGTCTCCTAGCCCCTCCTGTTCTCCACTGTGTGTGTCTGCTGTGCTGCCGTCTCTGAGGAAGACCACTTCTTCAGTCAGCTCCTCCAGGAATGGCTGGGGTGGTTCTGTCCCCATATTACTGGGTCCTGCCTCCTCACCACTGGGGGGCTGCTGAGGACATGTATAATGAGATGACCACAGAAGATTATATTTATAATTTCATGTATTTTTTAGGACCAAAGGGGGTTGGGCTGTAATCTGACATTGCTGTCTAGACAGAGCTACATAACTACAGTATTACATAACATGATATCTACAGTACATCATCATTAAATTCATAATTTAACTCCAAACCTTGAGCACTAGTATCTAAGAGAAGAGAAGAAACACCCCAGATGTATAATATGCTGTGCAGTTACCTGTACCGTTGTAAACAAACACTCACCTGCACCGTTGTAAACAAACACTCACCTGCACCGTTGTAAACAAACACTCACCTGTACCGTTGTAAACAAACACTCACCTGTACCGTTGTAAACAAACACTCACCTGCACCGTTGTAAACAAACACTCACCTGCACCGTTGTAAACAAACACTCACCTGCACCGTTGTAAACAAACACTCACCTGCACCGTTGTAAACAAACACTCACCTGTACTGTAGGTGTAGCCAGTTTGTCAGGCTGAGGGGCTCCTTGAGACGCTGCAGAGGGTCAGAAGCTCCGGGGTGCTGTGAGGGAGGACAGACCACAGAGACTAGTACTAACTTGACATATTTTAGCGTACCTTCCACTCCTTTAGCCCTATCAGTCTACTAGCCTAGTGGTATCTGGGTAGGTCCTACCAGTCTACTAGTCTAGTGGTATCTGGGTAGGTCCTACCAGTCTACTAGTCTAGTGGTATCTGGGTAGGTCCTACCAGTCTACTAGTCTAGTGGTATCTGGGTAGGTCCTACTAGTCTAGTAGTATCTGGGTAGGTCCTACTAGTCTACTAGTATCTGGGTAGGTCCTACTAGTCTAGTGGTTGCTGGGTAGGTTCTACTAGCCTAGTGGTATCTGGGTAGGTCCTACCTGTCTACTAGCCTAGTGGTATCTGGGTAGGTCCTACCTGTCTACTAGTCTATTGGTATCTGGGTAGGTCCTACTAGTCTAGTGGTTGCTGGGTAGGTCCTACCAGTCTACTAGCCTTGTCGTATCTGGGTCCTTGTCTTGATTCGGTCTTCTCCATCATTTGTAATTAGACTAGAGTTGGTTTTAATAGCATGGTACAGTATCATAGAGAGATCAGTCAGATCAGTCCGTCTTACCTTATAAAAAGAGAACTAAGGACATTAAAACCATTGTGATTTTAAAAAGAAATAGAACTTCAGTAGAACTGCCCCTTTAAAACCAAATATCGGTTCAACAGCAGAGTTTGTGCCCCTGTTTTAAGAAGGTATACTTACTCCTGGTGTTAATCAGACCTCCAATCTCCTCTTTCACTGTGACATCCTCCTCTTCTTTCAATCTTGTCAGAGCCTCTTTCATTCCAAAAGCTTATTTTTCCCTCTTCTTTCACTGTGACAGTCATCTCTTTCTGCTCTGCTTTCACTACATAACTCCAGCATCTTTCCAGCCGAGGGGTCCACTCACCCTCCTCGGAGTCACTGGGTGCGAGAAGCGGAGCATTGTTCACCAGTTTAGGTCTGCCTCTCCTCATAAAAGCAGGTACTGGGGAGTTCAGCCCTGAGGGACACATTCGCACACACAGCAGAGATACTGCTCAATACAACACACAGTAGAGATACTGCTCAATACAACACATAGTAGAGATACTGCTCATTACAACAGTCGCCATGTCTGAAATCTGGCTTGCCTTAAACTGTATACTATTTAGAATGTACCGTTTAATAAAAACTAATGCAGTAAGCAAAAAAATCAGCATACTAGGCTAATTCTACTGAAAACGTATAATCTAATGCGCAATTACGTTGATTCCAGACATTCGTTCATTTTTGTAGAGCGCATCCCATCAGCTATTATGAGCTGTTGTCAAAGACACGTGAATCTCGAAAGACGATTGTCTCCTTAATAGTGTGAAATTAATTCTACCTGATGAAAAGCCGAAATGAGTTTGACCTCTTGGCACTTAAATCACACTACATTTTCAAAATTTCACATACTATATATAAAAAAAATACTAATAATCACATACATAAAATGCCTACTTTTTAGAATGCATGTACAGGTATTCGAACATGGCCAATGACTCCTAAGACGTGTAAAGACACACAGCTAGCTAACGTATCTAATCACCTAATCTAAAACATTCAGATACCTTTCAAGTAATAGTGATGCATTTAAAATGTCCGTGATATAGGTCCAGGGGGGACACTTACCTATAGCCAGGTGGTTCCTCTTCAAGTTTCTGTAGTGCACTCTCTCACATTTCACTAGACCGGTCCATTCCATCTTTGAGAAATAGGTCTTCAAATCCTTGAAGTCATCCTAGGGGTGTGTGCAGGTGTATCATGGTGCAAATGGCACAAGCAGACACTGAGCATATCAGCTAGCTAACTGTTAACGTTAGATAGCTTTACCGATAACTAGCTAATGTTTATCCGGATGAGTGGTCCAATCCCCATCTTCAAATATTATGGCAACTACATAAACTTTAATTTGTGTTAGGTTTGTCCATGCTATGCTAGCCAGAAGATTCCCACCCTTCCATTACACTTGTTTACATTGAGCTGCACTGGGGTCTCAGGCCTATCAAACCATGATGGCATTATCTCTCATGGGTAATACATTTACATTTACGTCATTTAGCAGACGCTCTTATCCAGAGCGACTTACAAATTGGTGCATTCACCTTATGATATCCAGTGGAACAACCACTTTACAATAGTACATCTATATCTTTTGGGGGGGTTAGAAGGATTACTTTATCCTATCCCAGGTATTCCTTAATGAGGTGGGGTTTCAGGTGTCTCCGGAAGGTGATGATTGACTCCGCTGTCCTGGCGTCGTGAGGGAGTTTGTTGTACATAGAAGCTGTTATACACCAAGGGCACAGATACAAATCTTTGCTAACTAGCTCCTTGTTCTACAGGTACATCAAAATGAATTGAAAAGTCAGTCTTTCTTCTAAACTAAGCAAGAGTTGCTTCTACGGCCATTTTTCTATCACCAACACTTGATGCTAGCTAGCTAACTAGGCTAACATTTGCAAAGCAAGCTAGCTAAATATTATGGCTAAAAATGCTTAGCTTGCTAAGACTATGTATACAATCAAATCATTATAAAGAATGTTATTTCAAAACAACAGTACACCTAACACTATATAGATATAATAAAGCTAATGTTAGCTAGCTAATGAGAAGCTGATCTCTGCTCTTGGCTCGCGTCATTTCTTTCAAAAGATTGTGGTCACTTACAAATGTCCTTGTTTTTGAAAGAAAATCACTTTTTTTGTCCATTTAAAATAACATCAAATTGATCAGAAATTTTTATTTTACCTTTTATTTAACTATGTAAGTCAGTTAAGAACATTAAGAACAAATTCTTATTTACAATGACGGCCAAGCCCTAACCCGGACGACGCTGGGCCAATTGTGCGCCGCCCTATGGGACTCCTAATCACGGCCGGTTGTGATACAGCCTGGAAACGAACCAGGTCTGTAGTGACGCTTCTAGCACTGAGATGCAGTGCCTTAGACCGCTACGCAACTCAGGAGCCCACACAACACACAAGATATTTTCATTAATGATGCTACAAAGCAAAGACCAAGTGGTCAGTTTGAACTCTCCTCTTCTCTCTTTCCAGGAGGGTCTGAGTGAAGCGACCCACAGCACCAGTGGAGGGGAGACAGGGCGTTCCACTCAGGGATGAGGGGCAGACACCCCAGCTCTCACTCAGAGAGGGACTCCCTTGTTGCACCCCAAACCATCAACCTCAGGTAACAGGGACAGGAATAGACTGTTAGAATTTGATATTATGATTTTATTTGGTCTGAGAGAAAAGATGGGGCACATTGACTGTTTCTGGAAAAACACATAAACTATTATTATTATCTTATTCCACATGCAATACGGCTATTATTTTCAGTTGTGTGTGTGTAGTGCCTCCAGAAAGTATTCACACCCCTTGACTTTTTCCCCAAAACATTTTGTTACAGCCTGAATTATTATTTATTTAATTGAGATGTTTTTGTCACTGGCCTACACACAATACCCCATAATGTCAAAGTTGAATTATGTTTTCAAAATTGTTACTAATTAATTAACAATTTTTAAAGTTGAAATGTCTATTCAACCCATTTGTTCCTGAGTAAACATTTGCTTAACAAGTCACATAATAAGTTGCCTGGACTCACTCTGTGTGCAATAATAGTGTTTACCTTAATTTTTGAATGACTACCTCATCTCTGTACCTCAAAAAATACAATAATCTATAAGGTCCCTCAGTCGAGCAGTAAATGTCAAATAAACACCAGGGATGTTTACCATTGCCTCACAGAGAAGGGCACTTATTGGTAGATGGGTAAAAAAAAGCAAACATTGAATATCCTTTTGAGCGTGGTGAAGTTAGTAATTTCACTTTGGATGGTCTATCAATACATTACAAAGATACAGGCGTCCTTCCTAACTCAGTTGCCGGAGAGGAAGGAAACCACTCAGGGATTTCACCATCAGCCCAATGGTGACTTTAAAACTGTTAGAGTTTGATGGCTGTGATAGGAGAAAACTGAGGCTGGATCAACATTGTAGTTACTACACAAAACGAACCTAATTTACAGAGTGAAAATAAGGAAACCTGTACAGAATGAAGAATATTCCAAAACATGCATTCTGTTTGCAAAAGGCACACAAATAATACTGCAACGATTGTGGCAAAGCAATTCACTTTTTGTCCTGAATACAAAGTGTTATGTTTGGGGCAAATATACCACATTACTGAATACCATTCTCCATATTTTCAAGCATAGTGGTGGCTGCATCATGTTATGGGTATGCTTGTAATCAGGGTGTTTTTCAGGATAAAAAAGAAACAGAATGGAGCTAAGCACAGGCAAAATCCTAGAGGAAAACCTGGTTGTCTGCTTTCCACCAGACGATGAATTCACCTTTCAGCAGGACAATAACTTAAAACACAAGGCAAAATCTACACTGAAGTTGCTTATCAAGAAGACAGTGGATGTTCCTGAGTGGCCGAGGTAGATTTAAGTCAAAACTATGGCAAGGCCGGAAAATGGTTGTATAGCAATGATCAACCACTCCAGACCACCTTTACTCCACACACAGAGACGCATACAAAGCTCTCCCTTGCCCTCCATTCGGCAAATCTGACCATAATTCTATCCTCCTGATTCCTGCTTACAAGCAAAAACTAAAGCAGGAACTACCAGTGACTCGCTCAATACAAAAGTGGTCAGATACCGCGGATGCTACGCTACAGGACTGTTTTTCTAGCACAAACTGGAATATGTTCCGGGATTCATCCAATGGCATTGAGGAGTATACCATCTCTGTCACCCGGCTTTATCAAAAAGTGCATCGAGGACGTTGTCCCCACAGTGTGTGTATGTACATATCCCAACCAGACACCATGGATTACAGGCAACATCCGCATCAAGCAAAAGGTGAGAGTTGCCACTTTCAAGGAGCGGGACACTAATCCGGACGCTTATAAGAAATTCCTCTAAGCCCCCAGACGAACCATCAAACAGACAAAGTGTCAATACAGGATTAAGATTGAATCCTACTACACTGGCTCTGACGCTCGTCGGATGTGGCAGGGCTTGCAAACTATTACAGACTACAAAGGGAAACCCAGCCTACCAGACGAGCTAAATACCTTATATGCTCGCTTTGAGGTAAGCGACACTGAAGCATGCATGAGAACACCAGCTGTTCTGGACGACTGTGATCACGCTCTCCGTAGCCGATGTGAGCAAGTCCTTTTAAACAGGTCAACATTCACAAAGCCACTGGGCCAGACGGATTACCAGGATGTGTACTCAAAGCATGTGCGGACCAACTGGCAAGTGTCTTCATTGACATTTTCAACCACTCCCTGACCGAGTCTGTAATACCTACATGTAATACCATAGTCCCTGTGCCCAAGAAAGCGAAGGTAACCTGCCTGTAGCACTCACGTCAGTAGCCATGAAGTGCTTTGAAAGGCTGGTCATGAATCACACCATCATCCTGGAAACCCTAGACCCACTCCAATTCGCATACCGCCCCAACAGATCCACAGATGACACAATCTCAATCGCACTCCCCACTTTGACTACAGCTCAGTATTCAATACCATAGTACCCAAAAATCTCATCACTAAGCTAAGGAACCTGGGACTAAACACCTCCCTCTGCAATTGGATCCTGGACTTCCTGACGGGTTGGCAACAACACAACACATCTGGAATCAACACCAATCCAGATATGTCACAGACATGCGTCATCAGAGTGCGCAACAGGACATTGTACTGTCTACACTCGGTTTGTTTATATTAAAACATTTTCATTAAATAGATTTTAAT
Source organism: Salmo trutta (assembly GCF_901001165.1). NCBI lineage: Eukaryota > Metazoa > Chordata > Actinopteri > Salmoniformes > Salmonidae > Salmo > Salmo trutta. Next base: position 9,954,703 of record NC_042959.1, on the reverse strand, counting down.
CCGAACTAAAGTTTTGTTGCTAAGGATTCCACAACGCGGTTAGCCTTTACGGCTGGGACTGCAAGTTTGTGTTCCTTCTTTTGCGTGGATTCTGTGAGTGCTAGCTGGCTGTACTACAGACACCTGTCGTCGTCGTTGTGGGAAAGACTCATTGTTATCTTTTCGTAAAACAACTGGTTGAAGTAAAGAGCCAATCTGGATACTAAGGAGATCATGAGGGAAATCGACGAGTACCAACAGCTTTACGCTATGGAGGAACAACATACTCCATCATGGAAAGATCCGACCACCTCACAAAATAACTTTTAACCCGACAAAAAAAAAAGAAACATTCAAATACAGACATGGACGATTTACTTACCATTGAGGTAGTGGCTAGTGCTCTGGCTGGAATCCATGCAACACTGGAAAAGTTGTGTGAGGAGGTAGCAGGGCTGAGGGGGAGTTTGGAGTTCAGCCAGAGTGAAATTCTCACGCTCCAAAGAGGAAACAAGACACTCACAGCCAAGGTAAAAATCCACGATTCCAACATGGATTGTCTACTCAGGGAAAACAGGGTGATGAGGGAGTCGCTACTAGACATACAAAGTCGTAGCATGCGTGAAAATCTATTTTTCCTGGGATTCCTGAGGACACATCCAATAATCCGGAGGGTGCGATCAGAGAATTCATGCAATCCGCCTTGAAACTTCCTCTAGAGACTGTAAACAAGGTGGCTTTCCACCGAGTACACAGACTTGGAGCAACAAGACCAAGGGTCCCCGACCGATCATCACAAAATTTGAACACTACCAACAAAAGGAGCTGATCAAAAGCAGGGGAAGGGAGCTGAAATGGACCAAATTCGGTCTCAATGACCAGTTTCCAAGGGAGATAAACGACCGTTGTAAGAGACTATCCAGTACTAAGACAACAAAGGAAGGATGGTAGGTGTGCCTTTACCATTGTGGACAAACTCTTTATAGATGGACAGCTATTCCGAGACAGCTCCATAACACTGTGGCTGTACTAAATTCTACAGGGACTTCAGGTTACGAAAAAAAGAAGCTATGGGAACTGTAAAAATATCTGAACATTATGAAGTGGATATGAACACACACGTACTCAATTACATGCTTGCTTACACATACGGACTTATACATACATACATACATACATACATACATACATACATACATACATACATACATACATACATACATACATACATACATACATACACACATACACACACACCTGATCTCGCTCTTCTCTCACTCTCTCCTTCTCTCTTTTCTCTACCTCTCTCTCTATTGTGAAACTGTTTTATAATTTAATGTTTGTTTGTCTATCTTTATGTATTTGTCTACAAGTTTATATATGTTTACAACAAGCAAGAGGAATATATCAGAATATGGGCATTGGGGAATAATAACATATTGAATGGAATACATTTGTACAGTAGTGAAGCCGTCTCTAGAGTAATGCAAGGTCTCTTTCATGATCATGTTGCTATGGAAATGCTGGGATGTGTTTTTCAATTATGTTAAAGGTAATTATGATGCAACTATGATGGTGATACGATATGGATTGCAATTATCATCATGAATATTAAGGCTATACGCTACATGTTACACACATAGACACTCAACCATGCAAATTGGCAGTTATTATTTATTTGGACATCACACATTATAGTCTTACTCTTATACAGACATCGTACACACTCTCATTATATCACATCCAATATCATACACATCAACCTACTCAGATTTACTACACACATAATATCTTGTCTCAATTTTCTAACATCTGTGGCATTGGCTCACAGGCAAACAGGCAAGGGAATAAAACAAATATTTTTTCTAAATATAATTCTAAATATCAGACATTTGAAAGCTCTAGTTATGACCGTCATAATACCTCTTATGGCAGTAACTTAACAAGCACTAAATTATGGTAAATTTAGACTGAGAATAGTATCTTGTTATAGTAAGGGGTGGAATAAGTATAGCCAGTTATAATTGTAAAGGTTTAGCAGATTATAAAAAAAGATCAGTCTTTACATGGCTAAAAGAAAAGGAATATAACATATACTGTTTACAGGAAACTCACTCTACATCCTTAGATCAAGTTGCGTGGAAAAAGTAATGGGGTGGTGAAATAATTTTCTGTCATGGACAAAGGAACTCAAAGGGTGTGATGATATTACCAAAAATTGTCGATCTGAATGTGCAAATAGTCAGGAATGATTCGCAAGGAAGGTGGATCCTTTTGAATATGAAAGTGGACCAAAAATTGATTTGGCTCATTAATCTATATGGTCCAAATCAGGATGATCCACACTTCTTCGAAAACATTTATACCAATTTATTGAACTTACAGGCAACAAATGATCTAATCATTATGGTAGGAGACTATAACACAGTGTTAAGTACCTCAATGGACCGTAAAGGTAATCACTCTACAAACTATCATCACGTGCCCTTAAGGAAATCACAAATATTATGAACACATTAGAAATAGTGGATATTTGGAGACTAAAAAACCCCGACCTAGTGAGATATACATGGAGGAGACAATCAAGCTAGTCGTCTTGACTACTTTCTTCTCTTTCTCTCTTGCATCAAAAAGTTTTAATAGGAGACAGAATGCGATCGGATCATCATCTAACTGGCATTCACATAACTCTTATAGAATTTCCACGTGGACGGGGATATTGGAAATTTAATCAAAGTTTACTGGAGGACAACTTAGTTAAAAATAAGACAAAATAATTTGTAACTGAATTTTTCCAGTATAATATAGGTTCAGCAAATCCCCTTATTGTTTGGTAGGGGTCATTCAATTCAGGGGTCATTCAATTCAATATTCATCAATAATAAAAAAGCATTTTCTGGCTAAAGAGACAAGACTAACAAGGGAAATCCATGAACTAATAGTACAGGTAGATAGCAATAAAAACAATACTACAGAGATACAAAATAAGTTAGAGGAAAAACAAAAAGAACTTGAGGAACTTATTCAAGAACGATCTAATGTAATCTATTACAAAAATAAAGCAAACTGGATGGAATATGAAGAAAAATGCACCACATTCTTCCTGAATCTCCAATACAGGAACACTAACAAAAAGAATTTGCAGAATCTCGTTACTGAAAACGGAGTCATCTATGATTCTCCAAATGATATTTTAACAGAGGAAGCTAATTATTTTAGGCAGATGTTCTCTTTTCCGTCTCATCCTCTCCCACTGAATGAAGATTACGGTAAGGAATTCTTTCCAAATAATAAAAAAAAGGAAAATTTAACAAATGTACAGAAAGATCAGTGTGAAGGCCAAATTACAGAGGAAGAACTTTGAGGATATTAAATCCTTTCAGTCTGGAAAAACCCCAGGGCTTGATGGCATACCGGTAGAGATATGTCAAGTATTTTTTGATATACTAAAAGCTCCATTGTTAGATTGTTTTAACTACTCCTATAGAAATGGTAGTCTGTCAGGTACTCAGCAGGAAGGTCTGATTTCTCTATTATTAAAACAAGACCCAGATGGCAAATATAAAGACCCAGTCTATCTAAAAAAAACTGGAGGCCCCTTACACTTCAATGTTGTGATGCAAAAATACTAGCAAAATGCATAGCACTGAGAATTAAAAGGGTTTTACCAGGTATTGTTCATCCTGATCAGACAGGTTTTTTACATGGACGATACACTGGAGATAATATACGACAACTACTAGAAATAATAGAACATCATGAAACATAAGAAGCCAGGAATGGTATTTATAGCAGATTTTGAAAAGGCATTTGAAAAAGTAAGACTGGATTTTATTTATAAATGCCTGGATTTTTTTTCAATTTCGGTAATTCTCTTATAAAATGGGTAAAAATAATGTATAGCAACCCCAGGTGTAAAATGTTAATAAAGAATTGTCAAGAGGCGTTAAACACACCATATCTATTCGTTATGGCCATCGAAATGCTAACTATTAAAATCAGATCCAATAACAACATTAGAGGATTAGAAATCCAAGGCTTGAAAACAAAGGTGTCCATGTATGCCGATGACTCAAGTTTTATATTAAGTCCACAATCTAGATCCCTGCAATGTCTCATTGAAGATCTAGATAACTTTTCTGGCCTGTCTGGACTAAAACCTAATTATGATAAGTTTACAATATTATGTATTGGATCCTTAAAAAATACAACTTTTACATTACCCTGCAGCTTACCTATAAAATGGGCTGATGGTGAAGTAGACATACTTGGTATTCATATCACAAAAGATATAAGCTCTCCACAATGAATTTCAGTAGAAAACTTGTAAAAATAGACAAGATCCTGCAACCATGGAGAGGTAAATACCTGTCTATTTATGGAAAAATTGCCTTGATTAACTCCTTAGTCATATATCAGTTTACTCACTTACTTATGGCGCTGCCTACTCCTGATGATTTGTTTTTCAAATCATACGAGCAAAAAATATTTTGCTTTATCTGGGACGATAAACCAGACAAAATAATACGTGCCTATCTATATAATGAATATGAATTGGGTGGGTTGAGATTATTAAATATAAAAGCACTAAACCTCTTTCTAAAAGCTTCACTCATTCAAAAGTTTTATTTGAACCCTAAATGGTTCTCAAGTAGATTACTAGGAAAAGCTCATCAATTGTTTAAAAATGGCCTTTTTGCCTTTGTGCAGTTTGCCATGTGTCATTTTCGATTAACTGAAAATTATACTTTTTTCAAAGTATCTCTCTTTTTCAAACAAGCACTTCAGAGCTGGCTACAATTTCAATTTCATCCCCCTGAAAAGATAGAACAAATATTATGGCTGAATTCAAATGTGCTGGTTGATAAAATACCTGTATTTATGGGAAAGATGTTTGAAAAGGGTATTTTGTTCTAAAATGATATTGTAAATTGGAATGGTAGAGTTATGTCCTTCATGGAGTTATCAGAATTGTACGTAAAGGTCTGCTCAATCCAAGAGTACAACCAATTGATTACAGCACTACCCCAAAAATGGAGGAGGAGGGTGGCAGCGGGAAGAGGTAGGAAACTGGTCTGTCTGCCCAATATAAAGGATCAACACTGGCGGAGGAATAAAAATAGTATAAATAGGAAAGTATACCAATTTCATTTGAGGACCAGGATGTTGACAACTGTGCCATACAGATTGCAAAATAGTTGGGAAGAGATTTTTTTATGTACCGATTCCATGGTACAGGGTGTATGAGTTGATATATAAAACAACGCAAGATTCAAGACTTTGTGCTTTTCAGCTGAAATTATTATATAGAATTCTTGCCATAAACAAAATGTTGAATATTTGGGGCATAAAATCCTCTAAGCTTTGCAGATTTTGTTCTAAGGATACAGAATCAATAGACCATTTATTTTGGTATTGCCCTCAGGTAGCCTGTTTCTGGTCTTAGGTTCAGGAATGGCTGAAAATGCATAGCATTGATCTAAAATTGACCCTAGAAATAGTACTGTTAGGAGATCTGGAGAGACCGGGTCAGTCAATTATTGATATACTAATACTCTTAGTAAAAGTATTTATCTTCAATTCACAATCTGTGGATTCTATTCGATTAGATTGAAATTGTACGTTAAACATCACAGCATAGTTGAAAGATATGTGTTGCGTAGAAACCCGAAGTGGGTGGCCAGCAGAGATGGATGGGATGGGCTGAGGGAAGCTGAGGGTTGGTATGTGGGAGTGGAGTTGCTGTATGAGAGAGAGAATGATGCTCAAAGATAAAAGTTTAAAAAATAAATGAAAAAAAGTCAAAATAAAACATAATAAAAAGTACATTTTCAATGACACTAAGTGGCAGTGTTTATACAACTAATGCCGGTTTGCCTGAGGCTGATGCCGTGCAGGTGTTTGTACACATGCATATACACACACTCTCATTCAAATAAACACATACAATAACACACACATATATATACAGTTGGCATTGCTGTTATGATTTTAGTTGTCCTTGATGTCCTTTGTTTGAAATGTATTATTATATATAGTATATTTTTTTGCATTGTTTGCTGTTTTCTTCTGTCTTTTCCTTTTTTCTCTTTAGTTCATTCTCTTGGTTGTTGGTGCATTGGGGGGTTCTTGGGGGTGGGGAATGGAATGAATTGTATTTTTTTTTTTTATTCCTTGGGGGGCTGTGGGAGGGGTCTCGAATGGTTGAGGGACAGCTATTGGGGAACTGTGGGGGGATCTTGGAGTTCACGTTTTTTGGCCTGGTGATTGATCGGTCAACATGCCCTTGAGCAGGGCATTAACCCTGGATGCTTCTGTGTGTCTCTCTGAATGGGAATCTGTTGGATGACTGGTATGATGTAGTTGTTGAGCGGCTTCACTGCAAGTATAATGTATGTTTCAAATTCAATAAAAAAATAAAAAAAATCTGCCACGCTGATCCTCAACACTAGGGCCCCTCAGAGGTGCATGCCTTGTCCCCTCTACTCCCTGTTCACCCAAGACTGCGTGGCCTAGCACAACTCCAACACCATCATTTAAGTTTGCTGAAGACACAACAGTGGTAGGCCTGATCACCGACAACGATGAGACAGCCTGTAGGGAGGAAGTCAGAGACCTGGCAGTGTGGTGCCAGGACATATCCCTCAAAGTGAGAAAGACAAAGGATCTGATCGTGGACTATATGAAAAGGAGGGCCGAACAAACCCCCATTAACATCGACGAGGCTGAAGTGGAGCAGTTCGAGAGTTTATAGTTCCTTTGTGTCCACATCACCAATGAACTATCATGGTCCAAACACACCAAGACACTTGTGAAGAGGGCACGACAAAACCTTTTCCCCCCAAGGAGACTGAAAAGATTTGGCATGAGTCCCAGATCCTCAAAGTTCTACAGCTGCACCATTGAGAGCATCCTGACCGGTTGCATCACCGCCTGGTATGGCAGCTGCTCGGCATCTGACTGTAAGGCGCTACAGAGGGTAGTGCATACGGCCCAGTACATCACTGGGGCCAAGCTTCCTGACATCCAGGACCTATATATTAGGCGGTATCAGAGGAAGGGCCAAAAAATTGTCAAAAACTCCAGTCACCCAAGTCAGACTGTTCTCTGCTACCACACGGCAAGCTGAACAATTAATCAAATGGCCACCCGGACTGTTTACATTGACTCGGTACCGGTACCCCCTGTATATAGCCTCGTTATTGTTATGTAATTTCTTGTTTCAATTTTCTTTTTTTTTTACTTTAGTTTATTTGGTAAATATTTTCTTAACTTAACTATTTATTGAACTGCATTATTGGTTAAGGGCTTGAAAGTAAGCATTTCACGGTAAGGTCTACACCTGTTGTATTCGGCACGTGACAAATAACATTTGATTTGAATTTGACCGAGCTTGAATAATGGGCAAATGTTGCACAATCCAGGAGTGGAAATTTCTTAGAGACTTACCCAGAAAGACTCAGAGCTTTAATTGCTGCCAAAGGTGCTTCTACTATTGTAAATTAGATATTATTTCTGTATTTCATTTTCAATAAATGTGCAACAATTTCACAACCTGTTTTCCCTTTGAATTCAGGCTGTAACACAACACTGGTGTGAATAATTTGTGAAAGCACTCTAGACTGGTGTGTGTCAGACCTGTGTAAGAAGAGAGAGTGGCTGGAAAGGCAGAAAGCACTGAACACATACAAGCGCGGTAGAAACCTGAGAGACAGACCAAGAATCACTTACACAGAGGAGGAGGACCCCAAAGATGACCACTACCTCTGTGAGTCATGTTATCTTTCTCTCTCAACCACTCTGGTGTTTTACATTTTGAATGCGTCTTCATCATGAAAACTGATGTTTAACATGTTCTGTTTATCTTTCTCTCTCTCAGACTGTGAGGACTGCAAGTCTTTTTTCATGGAGGAGTGTGAGCTTCATGGTCCTGCCTTCTTCATCCCTGACATCCCTGTCCCCTTAGGAGCCCCTGATAGGGCCAGACTCACCCTGCCATCCGGCCTGGAGGTCAGGACATCCAGCATCCCTGAAGTAGGACTGGGTGTGTTCAACCAAGGAAACACTGTGCCTGCAGGAGCCCACTATGGCCCTTATGAAGGAGAGATCACAGACAAGGACCAGGCCATGGAGAGTGGATACTCCTGGGTGGTGAGAGGAGTGTGTGTGATATAACACATTTCCATAAGTATTCAGACCCTTTACTCAGTACTTTATTGAATCACCTTTGGCAGCGATTACAGCATCGAGTCTTCTTGGGTATGACACTACAAGCTTGGCACACCTGTATTTAGGGAGTTTCTCCCATTCTTCTTAGCAGATCCTCTCAAGCTCTGTCAGGTTGGATGGGGAGTGTTGCTGCACAGCTATTTTCATGTCTCTCCAGAGATGTTCAATCGGCTTCGCACGGGCTCTGGCTGGGCCTCTCAAGGACATTCAGAGACTTGTCCCGAAGCCACTCCTGAGTTGTCTTGCCTGTGTGCTTAGGGTCGTTGTCCTGTTGGAAGGTGAACCTTCGCCCCAGTCTGAGGTCCTGAGCGCTCTGGGGCACATTTTCATCAAGGACGTCTCCGTTCATCTTTCCCTCGATCCAGTCCCTGCCGCTGTAAAACATCCCCACAGCATGGAGCTCTGTCAGAGTGACCATCGGGTTCTTGGTCACCTCCCTGACCAAGGCCCCCAACCCCCTTGCTCATCCAGAAGGCGAGGTCAGTACAGGGGCATCAAAGCTGGGACTGAGACTGAAAAACAGCTTCTATCTCAAGGCCACCAGACTGTTAAATAGCCATCACTAGCACATAGAGGCTGCTTTCTATATACATAGATTTGAAATCACTGGACACTTTAATAAATGGAACACTAATCACTTTAATAATGTTTACATATCTTGCACTACTCATCTCATATGTATATACTGTATTCTATACTATTCTACTGTATCTTAGTCTATGCTGCTCTGACATTAATCGTCCATATATTTATATATTCTTAATTCCATTCCTTTACTTAGATTTGTGTGTATTGGGTATATGTTGTGAAATTGATAGATATTACTTGTTAGATACTACTGCACTGTTGGAGCTAGAAACACAAGCATTTCGCTACACCCGCAATAACATCTGCTAAACACGTGTATGTGACCAATAAGATTTGATTTAGATTTCCTTCAACCTCACGGCTTGGTTTTTGCTCTGACATAGACTGTCAACTGTGAAACCTTTTATATAGACAGGTGTGTGCCTTTCCTATTCATGTCCAATCAATTGAAATTACCACATGTGGACTCCAATCAAGTTGTAGAAACATCTCAAGGATGATCAATGGAAACCGGATGCACCTGAGCGCAATTTCAAGTCTCATAGAAAAGGGTCTGAATACTTATGTAAATAAGGTCATTATGGGTGTGGATTGCTGAGAACAAAAACTAAATGTAATCCATTTTACATTACCACTGTAACGTAACAATGTGTAAAAAGTCAAGGGGTCTGAATACTTTCCGAAGGCACTGTATATCAGTGAATATTGATATACAACATACAGCAGAAACAATGAATATTATGCATCATTTTAGAAAATGCCACCACACGGCATCAGAGTTAAGAGGTTATTGTTGCTTGCAATAAGTTATCACACGCAGCTTTTTATGTCAGTTTGATAGCGGGAAAATGCGATGATTTTTTTATTTTTTATATTTGCATGAAAATCTGATGCCAATCTAATGGAAACCTAGCTAATGACATTCATCATTGCGTTTTCTGTTGTGTATTATCATGTCCTGAGATGTTCAGGTCACATAGTCAGGATAATATCTGTATTGTATTTGTTGTGATTTCCCTCCTCTTAATTGCTCTCTTTCTCCCTCTCTCACACACACACTCACACATTTGTGAACGTTGAGTCTTTCCAGATCGTCTCGTGCTCTGGCTGTCCGTTCTCCTTCACCTTTCAGATCTTCCTCCTCAAGCACATAAAGAGATGTCACCATGATGAGTATGTCAGACTGTTGAGGAGTGGAGAGATCAGATCAGAGAATTTTATGTCCTCCAGCAGCTCACAACACCATGGAAGCACCACAGGTTCATTCAACCCAGCTCCCACCAGGAAACAGAGAGAGACGGACAAGCCTGTTCTCAGTGTGGGGAGAGCTTCATTAAAAGATAATCTCAGAACACACCAACGCATTCACACAGGACAGAAGCAATTCCACTGTTCCCAGTGTGGGAAGAGCTTCAGGAAGTCAGGAAATGTCAAGATACACCAGCGCATTCACCCAGGAGAGAAGCCGTTTCACTGCTCCAAGTGTGGGAAGAGCTTTGGTTTCATACACGTTCTAACAGCACACCCAGCGCACTCACACAGGAGAGAAACCATTCCACTGCTCCCAGTGTAGGAAGAGTTTGTCAAGAGAGTAATCTCAGAACACACCAGCACATTCACACATGAGAGAAATCGTTCCACTGCTCCCAGTGTGGGAAGAGTTTCAATACAGGGACTGATTACAATAGACACAAGTTCACTCACACAGGAGAGAAGCCGTTCCACTGCTCCCAGTGTGGGAAGCATTTCAGGAAGTCAGGAAAGTTAAAAATACACTAGCGCATTCACACGGGAGAGAAGCCATTCCACTGCTCGCAGTGTCGGAAGACTTTCATTCGAAATCTAAAGACACACCAGTGTTCTTAAAAAGTAAAGAAGATTTCACTTGTAAATGGGATGGTAATGTGACAATGAGATTCAGTAACTTTATATTCTACATAGATACCAGGTTTGGGGTTAGTTCAGGAAGTACAGTTTAAATTCCAATTCTCTTCCAATGTAAAATTTGGAATTCACTGGAATTGAAATGGAATTGATCCCAACTCTGATAGATAATGTTGAATTATTCTGATATGATATTCACGGAACTCACATTTGAATATAGTAACTTACGCATGTGTATATTAACTGTAAATATTTAACTAATCTTTGTGAACTGAAATGTATACCCCTTCAAATCATAAACATGGCAAGATTTAAATATGTTTTTGATATCATAATAAAATACACATCTCCTCTCCTTTGTTGTTCGTCTTGTCAGATTTTAGCAACTCACACCCAGAGAAGGATTCTCTCATCTTCATTCTATGTATTCACTGTTGATTGTCTGACTCCAAGTAGGGAGTTGTTCTGAGGCCAGTTTATTTTCTCTCCAGGGGCCTCATTTATAACCTTTGTGTAAATTTAACACTAAATAGCTGCATGTGCCATTTCTAAAAAGACTATGCACTCACAAAATTATAGATTTTTAAACTTGATGCACCCCATAAATACGCATGTTTCCCGTTATAAATCAGACGTGTCGTAAAACTGTGTGTGGGAAAGGGCATTAAGACTCCATCAGTCACCTTTTATGGTGACAATAACGCCCTTATTTGCTGTGTACATTGGAAGTATTAGAATTAGGCCAAGACCGTATGTAAAGGAAATAGCAATGTACTGCCAACTTGATCAAATGTCTTTGGAGGTGTTGGCAGAATGTTTTCTTTTGCAGTGACATTTGTGGATCTGACCATTTCTGAAAGACAAAAACAATTACAAATTATTGTGGACATATAAACAGATCGTTTGAATGCTATTTTTGCATTCATTTTTCCCCAAACCTAAATATACTGCACTGCCGGCGAATCCTGAAACATTGTCTACTCTGGAAAAAAAGAAACTACAGTACACACAAAAGACCAACAGTCTGTTCACCTGTTAAATTCTACTGTAAGTTATAAACTGGGCTTGTCGGATGTATGGCATTTATTGCAATTATAATAGCCTATCTAATAGGCCCAATTAAATGAGAGATGTGCTTTGTAATTTGTTGTACGGTTACTTCGGGAATATCAACTCATCATGGCCAGAAAAAGTGAGGAATTTATTCTGCAATGGTTATGGTATATGTACACTAGCATTCAACAGTTTGGGGTCACTTAGAAATATACTTGTTTTTGATAGAAAAGCAATTGAGCAATTGTCCACTTAAATAACATCAAATTGATCAGAAATACACTGTAGACATTGTTAATGTTGTAAATGATTATTGTAGCTGTAAACGGCAGATTTTTAATGGAATATCTACATAAGCATACAGAGGCCCATTATCAGCAACCATCCCTCCTGTGTTCCAATGGCACGTTGTGTTGGCTAATCCAAGATTATCATTTTAAAAGGCTAACTGATAATCAGAACTGTTGTTCTGATTAAAGAAGCAATAAAACTGGCCTTCTTTAGACTAGTTGAGGATCTGGGGCATCAGCAGTTGTGGGTTCGATTACAGACTCAAAATGGCCAGAAACAAAGACCTTTTTTCTGAAACTCGTCAGTCTATTCTTGTTCTGAGAAATGAAGGGTATTCCATGCGAGAAACTGCGAAGAAACTGAAGATCTCATACAACGCTGTGTACTACTCCCTTCACAGAACAGCGCAAACTGTCTCTAACAAGAATAGAAAGAGGAGTGGGAGGCCCCGGTGCACAACTGAGCAAGAGGACAAGTACATTAGAGTGTCTAGTTTGAGAAACAGATGCCTCACAAGTCCTCAACTGGCAGCTCCATTAAATAGTACCCGCAAAACACCAGTCTAAACATCGACAGTGAAGAGGCTACTCCGGGATGCTGGCCTTCTAGGCAGAGTTCCTCTGTCCAGTGTCTGTGCTCTTTTCCCCATGTTAATATTTTATTTTTATTGGCCAGTCTGACATGTCTTTTTCTTTGCATCTCTGCCTAGAAGGCCAGCATCCCTTAGTCAAATTACAAGTTTTTGCTTCACTGTCCAAATAAATACGTAGGGGAGTGTATACCAAATATAAACTCAACATGCAACAATTTAAACGATATTACAAATTTACAGTTCATATAACAAAATCGGTCAATTGAAATAAATAAATTAGGCCCTAATCTATGGATTTCACATGACTGGGCAGTGGCCCAGTCATGGGTGGGTCTCGGATGGCATAGGCCCACCCACTGGGGAATGAGCCCTTTTGTGGGGACCCGGACAGTTTCATCAGCTGTCCGGGTGGCTGGTCTCAGACGATCCCGCAGGTGAAGAAGCCGGATGTGGAGGTCCTGGGCTGGCATGGTTACACGTGGTCTGCGGTTGTGAGGCCCGGTTGGACGTACTGCCAAATTCTCTAAAACAACATTGGAGGCGGCTTATGGTAGAGAAATTAACATTAAATTCTCTGGCAACAGCTCTGGTGGACATTCCTGCAGTCAGCATGCCAATTGCACTCTTTATCAAAACTTGAGACATCTGTTGCATTGTGTTGTGTGACAAAACTGCACATTCTAGAGTAGCCTTTTACTGTCCCTAGCACAAGGTGCACCTGTGTAATGATCATGATCAGCTTCTTGATATGCCACGCCTATCAGGTGGATGCACTATCTTGGCAAAGGAGGAATGCTCACTAACAGGGATGTAAACAAATTTGTGCACAAAATCTGAGAGAAATAAGCTTTTAGTGCGTATGGAACATTTCTTGGATCTTTTACTTCAGCTCATGAAACCTGAGACCAACACTTCACATGTTGCGTTTATATTTTTGTTCAGTGTAATAGCATATAGATAAATGAATGTGTACTGTATGTAAACTAGGTAGTGATTGAAGGTCAGGTTATACTTGCTTGTCAGTTCCATCTCTAGTAAACAACACCATATTCTAGGTTAATGGACCAATCATATGCTACACCAGGAAAACAATCATCTGTATTGAGGGATTGTTAATAATTAAGTGTTGGTTATTCAGGCTAAGCCTTGTTTTATCTTAATCAAAATGTATTCCTAATCTAAGTACATGTCTTGCTGCACCAATATATCCCAGATGTGTTGGGAAGATTCATAGACCGGCAGGCAGGACTAATAGGAGATTAGCCTCTTGTCAGAGAACGTAATGACCTGTAACGGTTTGGAGCTGGACACATGCACGCAGGGTGGAGCGTGGGGAGGGTGTTAGACCGTTCACCTTGAGAAATAGGCCTACTGGAGAATACTGACAGCAATGGGAAAAACAATCTACATTTAAAAGAAGAAATAGGGAACAAATTGTCTGTTTTAATGACTGAATGTAATGTCCTCATCAACGGCTACATGTCAAATATCAACCTAATCCCTTTACATGAAATAGGGGGACATATGGGATGCAGTCAATATGTTATTGTAGCTCTAATCGTAAAGCCTAGAATGGGACAAATTACCACACTCTGGCCCTTCTGTTAAACAGGGCATCAGCTCCTTTACTTTCTAACACCACTCGGTTCAAGTAATAAGGATTTTGTTTTAATGATTTGATGTGTCTGTTTGTTCGTCATAGTCAGAGAGAGAGCAAGAGAGAGATGAGAGGGAGGGAGAGAAAGAAGGAGTGAGAGAGAGACAGGGAGAGATGAAAGATTGAAAGAAAGAGATATGTAGAGACAAAGAGGAAAAGATATGGATCAGTGTAAGAGGGCAAGACAGAGGGCAGGAGAGAGCAGGGGAGAAAGAGAGGGCAGGAGAGAAAGAGAGGGCAAGGGAGAGAGATGGCAGGAGTGAGGGCAGGGGACAGAGAGGGCAGGGGAGAGGGCAGGAGTGAGGGCAGGGGAGAGAGAGAGGGCAGGAGTGAGGGCAGGGGACAGAGAGGGCAGGGGAGAGGGAAGGAGTGAGGGCAGGGGACAGAGAGGGCAGGGGAGAGGGCAGGAGTGAGGGCAGGGGAGAGAGAGAATGCAGGAGTGAGGGCAGGGAGAGAGAGGACGGGAGAGAAAAAGAGGGCAGGAGTGAGGGCAGGGGAGAGAGAGAGAGGGCAGGAGTGAGGGGAGAGAGAGAGGGCAAGAGAGAGGGCAGGAGTAAGGTCATGGGAGAGAGAGAGGGCAGGAGAGAGGGGAGGGGAGAGAGAGGGCATGAGTGAGAGAGAGGGCAAGAGAGAAGGCAGGAGTGAGGGCAGGGGAGAGAGGGCAGGAGAGAGGAGAGGACGGGGGAGAGAGAGGGCAGGGGAGAGAGAGAGAGAGGGCATGGGAGAGACAAAGGACAGGAGTGAGAGCTGGGGAGAGAGGGCAGGAGAGAGAGAGGGAAGGGGAGAGAGAGGGCAGGAGAGAGAGGGCAGGAGAGAGAGAGGGAAGGGGAGAGAGAGGGCAGGGGAGAGGGATGGTGAGATACTATGGTCTATGACTGAATGGTTGACCTACAGGGTAGGACTATCAGGGATGGTTGCACGAACATGACAGTGAATTCAGCTTACTGCAGTGGCCTGCCCAGTTACCAGATCTCAATCTAATTGAGCATCTGTGGGATGAGATGGAACGAGCTGAAATGTATGTATTCACTACTGTAAGTCGCTCTGGATAAGAGCGTCTGCTAAATGACTAAAATGTAAATGTAAAATGTATACAGACAGGTAGACCGGTAGACAGGCAGGTAGATAGACAGGTAGACCGGTAGACAAGCAGGTATACAGACAGGTATACAGACAGGTAGACCGGTAGACAGGCAGGTAGATAGACAGGTAGACCGGTAGACAGGCAGGTAGACAGACAGGTAGACCGGTAGACAGGCAGGTAGACCAGTAGACAGGCTGGTATACCTACAGGTAGACCAGTAGACAGGCAGGTATACAGACAGGTAGACTGGTAGACAGACAGGTATACAGGCAGGTCGACAGGCAGGTATACAGACAGGTAGACCGGTAGACAGGCAGGTAGACAGGCAGGTAGACCGGTAGACAGGCAGGTAGACAGACAGGTAGACCGGTAGACAGGCAGGTATACAGACAGGTATACAGACAGGTAGACCGGTAGACAGGCAGGTAGACAGGCAGGTAGACCGGTAGACAGGCAGGTAGACAGACAGGTAGACCGGTAGACAGGCAGGTAGACCGGTAGACAGGCAGGTAGACAGACAGGTAGACCGGTAGACAGGCAGGTATACAGACAGGTAGACAGGCAGGTAGACAGGCAGGTATACAGACAGGTAGACAGGCAGGTATACAGACAGGTAGACAGGTAGACTGGTAGACAGGCAGGTAGACAGACAGGTAATACACAATAGTAAGATAGTTACATCAACACTGTAAACTGATCTCAGGTGATGCTCTCTAGTGTGACACAATCCTCACAGACCCAGAAGTACCTCTACAGTGTACACTACAGTACCTCAATGGAGACCATTACAGTGTACACTACAGTACCTCAATGGAGACCATTACAGTATACACTACAGTACCTCAATGGAGACCATTACAGTATACACTACAGTACCTCAATGGAGACCATTACAGTACACACTACAGTACCTCAATGGAGACCATTACAGTGTACACTACAGTACCTCAATGGAGACCATTACAGTGTACACTACAGTACCTCAATGGAAACCATTACAGTACACACTGCAGTACCTCAATGGAAACCATTACAGTACACACTACAGCACCTCAATGGAGACCATTACAGTGTACACTACAGTACCTCAATGGAAACCATTACAGTACACACTACAGTACCTCAATGGAAACCATTACAGTACACACTACAGTACCTCAATGGAGACCATTACAGTGTACACTACAGTACCTCAATGGAAACCATTACAGTACACACTACAGTACCTCAATGGAAACCATTACAGTACACACTACAGTACCTCAATGGAGACCATTACAGTGTACACTACAGTACCTCAATGGAGACCATTACAGTGTACACTACAGTACCTCAATGGAGACCATTACAGTACACACTACAGTACCTCAATGGAGACCATTACAGTACACACTACAGTACCTCAATGGAGACCATTACAGTACACACTACAGTACCTCAATGGAGACCATTACAGTACACACTACTGTACCTCAATGGAAACCATTACAGTACACACTACAGTACCTCAATGGAGACCATTACAGTGTACACTACAGTACCTCAATGGAAACCATTACAGTACACACTACTGTACCTCAATGGCAACACAAGTGACACAATAGGTTGAGTGTTTTTCTCATTACAAGGGCAATTTTCTGCTACTCACCTATTTCATTTGAGTGTTGCTAAAACCATAATCCATTTAGAGTAGAGTGTACCTCCGGCTGGTCCTGTTCTTCTCAAGCCAGAATTACTAAAACTCCTGCCTTTGGCTCTTTCTTTTCAATACTGTATTTACTCTTTGAAAAATAATCACATTTTGCATTAGAGTTGCTTTTTAATGAGTTTATGTTGTATTTGTGTTGAGTACAGTTCATTTGTACTGGGGTGAATAGTTAGTATATCAGTCCCTATGAGTCCTCTATGCAGTACCTCAGTGTCCTGTAGAGCTGTACTGCAGTGTGGAGGGAGGGCCACAATGGGGTCAGTTGAGCTGTACTGCAGTGTGGAGGGAGGGCCACAACGGGGTCAGTAGAGCTGCACTGCAGTGTGGAGGGAGGGCCACAACGGGGTCAGTAGAGCTGTACTGCAGTGTGGAGGGAGGGCCACAACGGGGTCAGTAGAGCTGTACTGCAGTGTGGAGGGAGGGCCACAACGGGGTCAGTAGAGCTGCACTGCAGTGTGGAGGGAGGGCCACAACGGGGTCAGTAGAGCTGTACTGCAGTGTGGAGGGAGGGCCACAACGGGGTCAGTAGAGCTGTACTGCAGTGTGGAGGGAGGGCCACAACGGGGTCAGTAGAGCTGTACTGCAGTGTGGAGGGAGGGCCACAACGGGGTCAGAAGGGTGTTAATGTGACAATCTTTCTCTATTAATTACAGGTTAAGGGTTAATTCCAGGTTAAGTGTTTTCAGGGTTAATTCCAGGTTAAGGGTTTTCAGGGTTAATTCCAGGTTAAGGGTTAATTCCAGGTTAAGTGTTAATTCCAGGTTAAGGGTTAATTCCAGGTTAAGGATTAATTCCAGGTTAAGGGTTTTAAGGGTTAATTCCAGGTTAAGGGTTTTAAGGGTTAATTATAGGTTAAGGGTTAAGGGTTAATCACAAACACTCACTGTTCTCCATTAACTGAGCTTTTTAATGCCTCCATTCATATGACCCTACATTGATCATTAACATGGGGCTTTCACTAGGCTAAGACTCATTACTCAGCATCCCAAGTGGCACCCTATTCCCCATGGGCCCTGGTCAAAAGTAGTGCACTATAAAGGGAATAGGGTGCCACCTGGGAAGGGAAGGGGGTGGGGGTTTCCCACATCTCTCTGCACTCCAATCAGGGCACTGACGGAGAGAAGGAGTTGAGGGAGAAAGGGGGAGAGGGAGATATGTGGAGAGAGGGGGAGAGGGAGATATGAGTGCACTAGAACAGTCTGCAGCACCCGGCCTCACCCTACTAGAATCTGAAGTCAAATGTCTACTGTTTTGCTGATGATCTGGTGCTTCTGTCCCCAACCAAGGAGGGCATACAGCAGCACCTAGATCTTCTGCACAGATTCTGTCAGACCTGGGTCCTGACAGTAAATCTCAGTAAGAAATAGAATGCTATTTGACACTAAACAGAGAGTACACAGTGGCAGAATACTTGACCACTGTGACTGACCCAAACTTAAGGAAAGCTTAGACTATGTACAGACTCCGTGAGCATAGCCTTGCTATTGAGAAAGGCCTCCGAAGGCAGACCTGGCTCTCAAGAGAAGACAGGCTATGTGCACACTGCCCACTGAGCTGCACTTTCTAACCTCCTGTCAAATGTATGACCATATTAGAGACACATATTTCCTTCAGATTACACAGATCCACAAAGAATTTGAAAACAAACACAATTTTTATAAACTCCCATACCTACTGGGTGAAATACCACAGTGTGCCATCACAGCAGCAAGATGTGTGACCTGTTGCCCATATCTATTTATTTTCCCTTTTGTACTTTAACTTTTTGCACATAATATGACATTTGATATGTCTTTATTCTTTTGGAACTTTTGTGAGTATAATGTTTACTGTTCATTTTTATTGTTTATTTCACTTTTATTTATTATCTACTTTACTTGCTTTGGCAATGTTAACATGTTTCCCATGCCAATAAAGCCCTTTTATTGAATTGATATGGGGAGAGAGGGGGAGATGTGGAGAGAGAGAGCGAGGGACAGAGGAAGAAAGGGAGAGAGAGGGAGAAAGGGAGAGATAGAAAGAAAGAGGGAGAGAGTGAGTGAGAGATTATTTTCTCTCTCACCTTTGTTTATTATCTATTTCACTTGCTTTGGCAATGTTTCCCAAGCCAATAAAGTCCTTCAATTGAAGAAGTGGAATCATTCTCCCATACCAATATGTCAGCACAGGCAGTACATTCTCTGAATGAGGTTGGTCCATACAGGCAGTACATTCTCTGAATGAGGTTGGTCCATACAGGCAGTACATTCTCTGAATGAGGTTGGTCCATACAGGCAGTACATTCTCTGAATGAGGTTGGTCCATACAGGCAGTACACTCTCTGAATGAGGTTGGTCCATACAGGCAGTACACTCTCTGAATGAGGTTGGTCCATACAGGCAGTACCCTCTCTGAATGAGGTTGGTCCATACATGCAGTATCATCTCTGAATGAAGTTGCTCCATACATTAATGCATGTTTAGAAGTATGCTTTATATACAGTAATGTACAGGTGGCTGGGTACAGGTACATACTGTACAATGGGTAGCATTAGATACGCCTCATGGACCAAATGGATTTGAAAAGACCTGACATTATCAACCATAGAGGTCAAGGGTTAGTGTGGGGAAACATTCTCAGGCAGATCTATAGACCACAAACTGACTGTGACTGACAAATCACATCCTTGACCCAGTCAACATGACCCCTCCTCTCCTGTTTCCACCCCCCTTCTCCTTTTCCTTCCCAAGCCTTCCATCTCAGAGGTAATCTTTGCTGTGTTAATAGTATAATACATCATGTCCACTGGCTGCCTCTTTCTGCTCCATGCTCTCCCCCATGAGACTATACAGCGCAGAGAATACACTCTGAAAACACAGAAATTACCATTCCGGTCATTTTCAGAACAGCTTGTTGCCATTCCCGGGAGCGAAGCAGGACTCCGCTGCCTGTGTAATGTGTGTGTGCCTGTATTGTGTATGTTGATGTATGGCGCAGGGATCTGACCTGAGCCCTAAAGGACGATTATACATCCAGACTAGACAGCTATGGCTTTGACCTGTGTGCTTTAGGTCAGTCTGACAGAATCAATGGGTTCAATTAACGTGGAGACCAGGCCCACAACAAACATACTAATCAACCCATCTCTCTGTGAGGAGAGTGTGTGTGTGTAGCCAGGTTAGTGAAGCATGGATGGCTCCTCTGCCCTCCCTCAGGAGAGAGAAAGAGAGAGAGAATCTTTTCATTCTTCCATATGGACTGAAAAACATTCAGAAGTTAGGGCAGATATATGAGATGACGTTAATGAATGTTAATGTGATTTCCGCATGCTTTGGTCGTTATTCTGAACCTGATGGAAGAGCAGGCTGTTCTCAGAGTTCACTCAGTACCACAACAAACAAACAATAAACAAACCAGGCAACACATATTTCAGAGGTGAAAGGAGACGCCGGGCTGTCTAAATATGGTAGACCTACTATGTGTGAAGTGAAACCGACAGCCACCTGAGCTTTCACGGCGAGAGCAGAAGCTGTGGTGGGACACTTCAGTCGGAAGCTGTGGTGGGACACTTCAGTCGGAAGCTGTGGTGGGACACTTCAGTCGGAAGCTGTGGTGGGACACTTCAGTCGGAAGCTGTGGTGGGACACTTCAGTCGGAAGCTGTGGTGGGACACTTCAGTCGGAAGCTGTGGTGGGACACTTCAGTCGGAAGCTGTGGTGGGACACTTCAGTCGGAAGCTGTGGTGGGACACTTCAGTCGGAAGCTGTGGTGGGACACTTCAGTCGGAAGCTGTGGTGGAACACTTCAGTCGGAAGCTCTGGTGGGACACTTCAGTCGGAAGCTGTGGTGGGACACTTCAGTCGGAAGCTGTGGTGGGACACTTCAGTCGGAAGCTGTGGTGGGACACTTCAGTCGGAAGCTGTGGTGGGACACTTCAGTCGGAAGCTGTGGTGGGACACTTCAGTCGGAAGCTGTGGTGGGACACTTCAGTCGGAAGCTCGGAAGCTGTGGTGGGACACTTCAGTCGGAAGCTCTGGTGGGACACTTCAGTCGGAAGCTGTGGTGGGACACTTCAGTCGGAAGCTGTGGTGGGACACTTCAGTCGGAAGCTGTGGTGGGACACTTCAGTCGGAAGCTGTGGTGGGACACTTCAGTCGGAAGCTGTGGTGGGACACTTCAGTCGGAAGCTGTGATGGGACACTTCAGTCGGATCATTCATGAGTATACAGTGGAATCTGAAAACATGGCCTGCTTCTCCAATAGCACCCTATATAGTGCACTACTTTTGACCAGGGCCCACAGGATGTTACATGGGAGAACTGAGTTGAATAAATATGAAATCTCTGGATCGTTAGCGGGATATGGTTGAGGGGAAACACTTCATAATCAGCTTGTGGTTGTGTAACCACAGAGCCTTCCATGTACAGTATTACATAGTTCAGCAGAAACCCACTGAGGGTGGAATGTCAACGGAACTCCATGTGTACACTGAAAGTTCCAGGTGAGTTAGGAGTCTAGTTAGGATATTCTAGGAAGGACAACAATCATGAAATGTTTGACTACAAAATTGAGGAGAGTTTACTGAACCCTGCAGTGTATCTCTGGTGTTTGTATTCAAGCCATTGGCCATGTGAGGAGATGACGTGGAGAGGATGAGAGATAGAAAGGTGAAGAATATAGGAGACAGGATGAGCTGATGATGATGTGGTGAAGAGGTTGAGAGGGAAAGGAGAGGAAGAGATGTGTTTCAGTGTGTTGTTGACTGCGGTGGGCTATCCCTCCACCTCCCTGACAGACCAGTCAATGGGTTTAATCAGCCCAGTGCACCCCAAATGGCACTCTATTCCATAGTTTACTACTTTTGACAGAGCCCAGGTCAAATGTAGTGCACTACGTAGGGAATATGGTGCAATTTGGGACGCAGATAAGGAAGTGCGTAGACGGATTCAGACTGTCTCCAACAAAAACAATGAATTTGCCTTTACCTGGACTGGAGATCCTCTCTCTCCGTCTTGGCTTTAAGGAGAGATAGTATAAAAGGATATTAAATGAGATGGGCGCATACTGTATTTCAGGGTACAGGTAGTTTTATTTGGCCCCCCAAGTTTTCTGAGCAACATTTTTTTTTTAAATACATATTTTTATTATTGTTGGACATAAGACTGTAAAAATACCAGGAAATTAGGTGATTTTTATTGAAGAAATCTGTTCCCAAGTGTTCTCATGCATAATAGACATGTGATCGTATATAAATGTAAGCCAGGTTTGAAATTATTATGTTTTAGTCAAACATTATATCTGTTTGGGCTTCTTGCAGTTAATTTGCAGTCTACAAATGATTTGTAATTATGTTCTGGCTCCCCGACCATCCTGCGGCTGAATCTAGTTGATGATCTGGACTGAAGATGCCCCATCCCCTCTTTCTGTCTTAGCATGAAGGAGAGATAGTATGAAAGGATATTAAAAAAGATGAGAGCATATCGTCTATGCTAGTGTAACCGATGTGAAATGGCTAGCTAGTTAGTTAGCGGTGGTGCGCGCTAATAGCATTTCAATCAGTGACGTCACTCGCTCTGAGACTTGAAGTAGGGTTTCCCCTTGCGTTGCAAGGGCCATGGCTTTTGTGGCGCGATGGGTAACGATGCTTCGTGGGGTGTCAGTTGTTGATGTGTGCAAGGGTCCCTGGTTCGAGCCCGGGTTGGGGCGAAGAGAGGGACGGAAACTGCACTGTTACACTACTATAGGATGGATATGTGCATTTCATTGATCTGACCCTCCGAAAATATAATAACGTTTCTCAATGTGAAGTCAAGCATTGATTCACAGCAATACTGTATCCCCAACATGGCTTATTTTTATATTTTGACTACTGTACATTGTATTTTTGTGCACACCGCATATTTATTTATATACTGGATTCTTGACATAGCTCACTCAATATATCTACTGCTTATCTTGTGTAAATTCCCCCGGTGTACATACGTATAGATTACATTTTAATACTGCTAAAGTGTTATTTGGGTTGTTAATTGGATTTGATTTTTTGCCTTTCTTTTTTTGTATTTTTTCTTTACATTTTAGCTGTTTGACATTTGACTGCATTGTTAGGAGCTAGTAACATAAACCGTGTACGCAACCAATACACTTTTATTTGATTTGAGAGAGTGCTGTTGACCTACTGTATAATGAGAGGAACTAGGATATGCAGGGTCAGTAGAGTGCTGTTGACCTACTGTATTATGAGAGGAACTAGGATATGCAGGGTCAGTAGAGTGCTGTTGACCTACTGTATTATGAGAGGAACTAGGATATGCAGGGTCAGTAGAGTGCTGTTGACCTACTGTATTATGAGAGGAACTAGGATATGCAGGGTCAGTAGAGTGCTGTTGACCTACTGTATTATGAGAGGAACTAGGATATGCAGGGTCAGTAGAGTGCTGTTGACCTACTGTATTATGAGAGGAACTAGGATATGCAGGCGTTCGACGTCGCCGTTATACTAACCACCGGTCCTGGGATCCATCATTATGCACACCTGGACTCCATTACCTCCCTTATTACCTCCCCTTTATCTGGCACTCCCTTAGGTTCTTTCCCCAGTCAGTATTGTTCCTGTGTTTATGTGTAGAATCTGCTGTTATGTTGTCTCGTTACATGTTTGATGTTTTATTAAACGTTTCACCTGCTTCTCGACTCTCAGCGTCTCCGTTACAGAATACTGACTCCAACAATGGAAGCGGCAGGAAAACAGAATATCTCCCAGATAGTCGACGAGCAGGCATACCTTCTATGTCAACACCATGACCAGCTGGCACAACTGGGGACGGCTATGGAAGAGGTTCTTCACAGTGTGCAAAGTCTCAAACCGTCAACTAGCGGAGGATAGTCTACAACCAGCGAGCCAGCACAACCGCCCATTCAGCAAAACGCTCAGGTCAACGATGCCCGTTTGTCTCTCCCGGATAAATATGATGCCACCCCATCTAAATGCCTTGGCTTCCTACTTCAGTTCTCCCTCTACTTTATGTACCAGATGGGAGCCCCCACCATGAGAGGTCTAAGGTTGCCATGGTTATTTCTCTGCTGACTGGGCGGGCGTTGGAATGGGTAGCGGCTGTCTGGGAGAGAGGAGGAGCTAGATTCATATGAGGGGTTCATGACTCTGTTCAAATGCATCTTCGATCATCCCCCGGAGGGCAATGAGGGAGGTTGCCATCGCAATGAGTGCGTCCAAGGAGAGGTTGTCGTCTCGACAGGCCAGTTCCGTCTGGACCACCTCGCGCAGACCTCTTCTGAATATTGTACAAAGTGCCAGCTCGTTCCATCCGCTGGATGCTGCTACTGTCCTGATAGGTGAGCGCATACTCGGCAGCCGTCTGGTCCTTCTGCCGTAATTGGAGTACGCACTCACCTATCAGGACAGTAGCAGCATCCAGCGGATGGAACGAGCCAGCGCTTCGTACACTATTCAGAAGAGGTCTGCGCGAGGTGGTCCAGACGGAACTGGCGATGGCCATCCGTCTGGATAAGTTCAGGAGCGTCGGTACTCTCATCGCTTTTCTCCCTCTCTCAGTGAACACTCTGGATCATAGCATGAACCCATGGAGGTAGGGGTCACACGCCTCCCCACGGCAGAGTGCTGCAGACGTAGACAGTTGGTGCTCTGTCTGTATTGTGGTCAAGGACGGCACCAGCTCCAGCGGTGTCCGGCAGTTCCTAATCCGATTTTCCACCTCCTGGGGCAGGAGTGATTATTCCATCTTCATCACTTTCTCTTTTTGGTGTCCATCACACCAGTTGACTGTCCCTCATGTACTGTCTACAGCATTAGTGGATTCCGGTGCCACTGGGAACTTCATTGACCAGACCCTTGCCTCCTCTCCCTGTTCAAGCCCTCGATAATCGGCCACTAGGATCCGGAACAATCCCACACATCACACAACCACTCACCCTCACCGTGGAGTCCGTTCATCAGGAGAACATCCCCTTCTTCACCACCAGTGCACCAGATTATCCTCGGCCTCCCTTGGCTTCAACGCCCTAACCCCACCATTTCATGGACGAGGATGAGAATCACAGACAGGTCACCCAAATGAAGGAGGACCTGCTTCCCCATCCCCTGTGGTTCCACGTCGGTTGAGAGTCCTTTGGTTGCCCTTCAGCCCAACATCCCGGAGGTATACCAGGACCTGCGGGAGTGTTCTCCAAGACCCATGCCACCTGTCTTCCTCCTCACTTCACTCACGTTCAAGCAGTCCTGGAACGCCCCCTGTTTGTCAAGGCTGAGAAGTACCAATTTCATCAGAAGGCTGTCTCCTTTTTAGGCTACCAAATCAGCCCGCAGGGAGTGAGGATGGACGACAAGAAGGTAGATGCAGTCAGGTCATGGCCAGTCCCAACCACCATAAAAGGGTTACAACGGTTTTTGGGGTTTGCCAACTTCTACCGCCGTTTCATCAGGAACTTCAGGTCCGTCGCCGCCCCTCTCACCTCAATGGTGGTCCCCGTAGGTTCGTGTGGAGCCCAGCAGCCAACGAGGCCTTCCGTCTACTCAAGGGCCATTTCACCTCCACCTCATTGCTCAAACACCCAGATCCCATGATATCCTTTGTGGTGGAGGTGGACGCTTCAGAGGTGGGTGTGGGGGCAGTTCTGTCTCAACGACAGGGTAATCCAGAGAAATTGTATCCGTGTGCATATTACTTTAAGAAACTGTCCCCTGCAGAGAGGAATTACGATATCGGTGATCGAGTGCTCTTGGCGGTGAAGGCACACCTGGACTCCATTACCTCCCTTATTACCTCCCCTTTATCTGGCACTCCCTTAGGTTCTTTCCCCAGTTAGTATTGTTCCTGTGTTTATGTGTAGACGCTACTGTTATGTTGTCTCGTTCCATGGTTTATTAAACATTTCACCTGCTTCTTGACTCTCAGCGTCGCCGTTACACTACTGTATTACAAAAGGAACTAGGATATGCAGGATCAGCACTGTGTATCTGTATGGGATAAAAAGTACCACCATTACAGTATACCCTTATACATCACAACCATTAGAATACAGGACAGCTTGTATTCCCCCAAAGTCATCCCTTTTCATTTAGAAAAAATGGCTTTGTTATTCCTAAATCTTGCGTTAAATTGTATATTTACATATATATATTACAAGGTCAAACAGTGTTTCACAATTCTCCATTGATGCAATAAAGGTAATGCACGGATGGAGTTTACTAAGTGAGTGAGTCCCAGATGGAACCCTATTCCCTATGTAGTGCACTACTTCTGACCAGAGCCCTATGGGCCAAACCCTTTTAGCTAACCCTTCCCCTAACCTTAAGCCTTCTAGTTAACCCTTTCCCTAGTTAAACCTTTCCCTAACCCTAACCTTAATTCTTTAACTTAACTCCTAACCTTAACCCCTAGCCTAGCTAACGTTAACAACAAATTGGAATTCGTAACATATTGTAGGAATTGAAATTTGTAACATATCATACAAAATGATTGATGGACATCCACAAATGAATACTTACCATATGAAACGTAACATATCATACTGAATCGTATTTCTCTGATTTACGTTCAGAATAATATGAAATGCTCTGAGACGAAGTTGCAGTGTTACACTGGTGCCAAGACCAGTCTTCTTGTCTTTGCTGGACATCTGTTACACTGGTGCCAAGACCAGTCTTCTTGTCTTTGCTGGACATCTGTTACACTGGATCAAATCAAATTCTCAATTTCTCTTTTATTGTTTTTGTCTGCTGGGACTGTAAAGATGAGCAATAGGTAGATGTCATTGTCATTCAAGGGACTCTTATGAATTTGGCTCAATGACAGATATTTCTACAATTTCTGTGATATGAATGGACACTGGGTTTAAATGAGGGCACCCCCACCCCCCTTACCTTCTGTCATCTGAAACTAGAGATGGAGTATCCATATCAAGACCTAGTGTCCAGTGGGCTCTGGTCTGGGTTTTAGGTCTTGGTTCTCAAGGGCTCCGGGTCATTAATCTGCCTGTAGATACATGAAGACCAGACACACAAGAACCCTGGCCTTCCCTGACAATCTTTCTCTACCTTGGTTCCTGCACTACCGTCCCTTCCTCCCTGTAGTATCTCAACCTACCAGAGGGGACGGCACAGCTCAAGACAACACTGCCCCCATTCACATCATAGTAGCAGTTTACACTGCCCCCATTCACATCATAGTAGCAGTTTACACTGCCCTCATTCACATCATAGTAGCAGTTTACACTGCCCCCATTCACATCATAGTAGCAGTTTACACTGCCCCCATTCACATCATAGTAGCAGTTTACACTGCCCCCATTCACATCATAGTAGCAGTTTACACTGCCCCCATTCACATCATAGTAGCAGTTTACACTGCCCTCATTGACATCACAGCACAAGACAACACTGACCCATTCACACCACAGTACCAGATTACACTGACTGCCCCATTCACATTACAGTACCAGATTACACTGACTGCCCCATTCACACCACAGTACCAAATTACACTGACTGCCCCATTCACACCACAGTACCAGATTACACTGACTGCCCCATTCACACCACAGTACCAGATTACACTGGCTGTCCCATTCACACCACAGTACCAAATTACACTGACTGCCCCATTCACACCACAGTACCAGATTACACTGACTGCCCCATTCACACCACAGTACCAGATTACACTGACTGCCCCTATTCACACCACCAGATTACACTGACTGCCCCTATTCACACCACCAGATTACACGGCCCCCATTGACATCACAGTAATACATTACGGCCCCATTCACATCACAGTAATACATTACGGCCCCATTCACATCACAGTAATACATTACGGCCCCATTCACATCACAGTAATACATTACGGCCCCCATTCACATCACAGTAATACATTACGGCCCCCATTAACATCACAGTAATACATTACGGCCCCCATTCACATCAAAGTACCAGATTACAATGACTGCCCCATTCACATCCCAGTACCAGATTACACTGCCCCTATTCACACCACCAGATTACACGGCCCCCATTGACATCACAGTAATACATTACGGCCCCATTCACATCACAGTAACATAATCCTCCTGACCCATGCAAGGAAAGATACAATTTGAATCTTCCAAATCCTGAGGAAAAATACAGGATATGACTTGGAAGATTACACTTCTCTTTAGTATCCTTCCATCTCTCTATTCCCCTTTCCTCCCTACATCCCCCCATCCCAAAGAAAAGGGCTGATGAAGGCATTTTATCCCAGTACACTTCCGTATTTCTCCCATCGCTCCGTGTCCGTCCCAGGCTGAGATACCAGCGTCGTTAGCTCACCGCAGACCTAATTGGGGCCTGTCTAATAACCCGGGCCCCGGGGGGCCACTCTAATGAACACAGACTATAATTAATGCCATGGTGACGGATATTGCCTTTCTGCCTACAGGGCTGGGCCTGTCCCACGCTCGCTGCTCTTACACCAACTTCTCATCACTTTCTCTCGCTCTATGACTCTCCTCGCTCTCTCCCTTTCTATCCCTCCTTTTGTGTGTGTTTGTGCATCTGTGTGGGTTTGTGCCTCTGTGTGTGTGTGTGTGTTTCTGTATGCGTGTGCATGTGTGTCTGTATTTGTGTGTGTGTCTGTATTTGTGCGTGTGTGTGTCTGTATTTGTGCGTGTGTGTCTGTATTTTTGTGTGTGTGTGTGTCTGTGTGTGTGAGTGCTGTGTCAGTGGGAGTGAAGACCTCTTCTGCCCCTCAGGGAGCGTGCCCTGATCCATCCATTCATCCTTCCAACCTACTGCCACACCTGATGGATACACCCTGGAAAGGCCCTTCTCTCTCTACCTCCTCTCTCTCTTTTCACATCTGTCTCCCTGCAGCATCTCTCTTTATCAATCTTTCATACCTTCCATCTCTTTACTCTGTGCTCTTCTTTCTTCCCTTCCCCGTATTTCTATCTCTTCCTGTCTGTTCACCACCCACACTTTCTTCCCTTCCCTGTCTTTCTCTCTCTCCCTGTCTGTCTCTCTACCACCCTCTTTCTTCCCCTCACCGTCTTTATCTCTCTCCCCGTCTGTCTACCTTCCTCTCTTTCTTCCCATCTCCCTCTTTCCATCGCTCCCTCTCTGTCCACCACCCTCTCTTTCCCTCCCTCCGTGTCTTGGTGCAGAGACAAATCTGGCCAGTAGCCTATAGCGTAAAAGCAATGGATTTATATCTGCATGGTCATTCATTTCAGATTTAGTTTCAGATTTAAAAGCCTGAATGAACAACAACAAACCTATCTTAGATCATTGTGGGTATAACTAATAACAGGGCTGAAAATTGTTTGACGGAAGCTTGGAGTGAGATTTGCTATGTGAATTTCATTCCCCCCTAGAACAACCCTTACGGGAGAAAATGTTACTGTTTTAAAGTCATTTCCTGCAATTCAATTTTTTTTGACATGGCTTAGGCCTATCACCAGGGTGGAAAATAAAAATAATAAAAACCACACGTAAGGTGTATTCAGGATGCTTTGAACATTAAATGAACACTCAAAATTGGACAACTTTGTTACGTTGGGATTTTTTTTTGGGGGGGGGGTTTAAGTATGCTAATTTCTTAGGTGGTTTGACACTTTATTCAGACCGTAATGAAATGAGATAGGCAAAGGCTAGAAACAGTGGGAAGGTTGGAAGCAGGGATTGATCTCAATTCTCAGGTGAAAAGTTGTATGCAGCACATGCCGAGAAAGTGTTACCACTACACCAAGGCTCTGCACAGGAAATATTAATGGTTGATGGCAGTGGGTGACCACCAGTCTCCTTGTCCATAGACTGCTTTCAAGGTAAGGACACAAACATTTTGTCATTTGGGTGAACTCTCTCTTTAAAATAGGTCTGGAAGAAAATCCTGCTTGCTCTCCAGGAGGGATCAAATCAAATTGTATTGGTCACATGTGCCGAATACATTAGGTGAAGACTTTAAAGTGAAATGCTTACTTATGAGCTCATTCCCAACAATGCAGAATTAAAAAGACTAATATTTTCTAAATAAAAAAAGAGATAGTAACAGAAGCAAAACAATATGGAGAGTAGGACTAAATAATGTGTTGTATTGGATTTTCCCCAAACATAACACCTTATATTCAGGACAAAAAATGAATTGCTTTGCCACATTTTTTGCAGTATTACTTTAGTGCCTTGTTGCAAACAGGATGATTTTTTTTTTCTCTACAGGCTTCCTTCTTTTCACTGTCAATTACATTAGTTTTCTGTAGTAACTACAATGTTGTTGATCCATCCTCAGTTTTCTCCCATCACAGCTATACAACTCTGTAACTGTTTTAAAGACACCATTGACCTCCTGGTGAGTGGTTTCCTTCCTCTCCGGCAACTGAGTTAGGAAGGACGCCTGTATCGTTGTAGTGACTGGGTGTATTGATACACCATCCACAGCGTAATTAATAACTTCACCATGCTCAAAGGGATATTCAATGTCTGCTTTTCAAATTTTTACTGCTCCACTGAGGGACCTTACACGTAATTGTATGCGTGTGCATAGAGCCAGTGCAAGAAAGTAAAAAAGTGCTAAAAAAATTACAATTAAAAAAATAAATAGTAAAGGGAGTTGTAAGAATGTCGAAGATAAATACACAATGCAGAGGATGAGAGGACTAGAATTAACAATCAATGGAAATAGTTGTTTTCCAGTTCAACATCTGTTTAGAATCTGTTAGGAATGGCAGTCCTGAACTCATAGCTACGTGTTTCATTGATCCGAGTCTGGAGCAGAATACTTGTTAATTGGACATTGGCCCAGTTTTATTGCAGGGAATTCTAATTGGTCAACCACAGACTAGGGCTGGGTTATAAAACTACATCCTGTCCCTTTGTTCTGCGGAGAGAATCACTGCAGTGAATCACTGGAGAGAATCACTGCAATGAATCACTGGAGAGAATCACTGAGGACAAGGGAGCATGAAAATCTACCATCTACCTCCCCGCATGATCTGTTCTCTTTGAATAAACCAATTTTCCTCCCCCTGATTTAACTTGGGGTCTGTGTTATTGAAGAATAGCATCAACTGCTAACAGAGTCAATGTATAGTAAATAGTCCGGGTAGCCATTTGATTAGCTGTTCAGCAGTCTTATGGCTTGTGGGTAGAAGTTGTTCAGGAGCCTTTTGGTCCCAGACTTGGCGCTCAGGTATCACTTGCCGTGCGGTAGCAGAAAGAACAGACTATGACTTGAGTGGCTGGATTCTTTGACATTTTTGGGGGCTTTCCTCTGACACCGCCTGGTATAGAGGTCCTGGATGGCAGGGAGTTTGGCCCCAGTGATGTACTGGGCCGTATGCACTACCCTCTGTAGCGCCTTGCGGTCGGATGATGAGCAGTTGCCATACCTTGAAGATCTGAGGGCCCATGCCAAATCTTTACAGCCTCCTGAGGGGGAAGAGGCGTTGTCATGCCCTGTTTACAACTGTGTTGGTGTGTTTGGACCATGATACATCCTCAGTGATGTGGACACAGAGGAACTTGAAGCTCTCAACCTGCTCCACTATAGCCCGGTCGATGTGAACGGGGGGTATCTTCAGCCACCTTTGTCTTGCCCACATTGGGGGAGAGGTTGTTGTCCTGGCACCATCCAGTTGCAGAGGGAGGTGTTCAGTCCCAGGATCCTTAGCATAGTGATGGGCACTGGCCTTCTAGGCATAGTTCCTCTGTCCAGTGTCTATGTTCTTTTGCCCATCTTAATCTTTTATTGGCCAGTCTGAGATATGGTTTTTCGTTGCAACTCTGCCTAGAAGGCCTGCATCCAGGAGTCGCCTCTTCACGTTGAGACTGGTGTTTTGCAGGTACTATTTAATGAAGCTGCCAGTTGAGAACTTGTGAGGCGTCTGTTTCTCAAACTAGACACTCTAATGTACTTTTCCTCTTGATCAGTTGTGCACCGGGGCCTCCCACTCCTCTTTCTATTCTGGTTAGAGACAGTTTTTGCTGTTCTGTGAAGGGAGTAGTACACAGCGTTGTACGAGATCTTCAGTTTCTTGGCAATTTCTCTATTGGAATACCCTTAATTTCTCAGAACAAGAATAGACTGACGAGTTTCATAAAAAAGGTCTTTGTTTCTGGCCATTTTGTGCCTGTAATTGAACCCACAAATGCTAATGCTCCAGATACTCAACTAGTCTAAAGAAGGCGAATTTTATTGCTTCTTTAAATCAGGACAACAGTTTTCAGCTGTGCTAACATAATGGCAAAAGGGTTTTCTAATGATTAATTAGCCTTTTAAAATGAAAAACTTGGATTAGCTAACACAAAGTGCCATTGGAACACAGGAGTGATGGTTGCTGATAATGGGTCTCTGTACGCCTATGTAGATATTCCATAAAATAATCTGCCAGCTACAAGTCATTTACAACATTAACAATGTCTACACTGTATTTCTGATCAATTTGATGTTGTTTTAATAGAGAAAAAAATTGCTTCTCTTTCAAAAACAAGGACATTTCTAAGTGACCCCAAACTTTTGAACGGTAGTGTATATGATTACTGACATGGAGTGCTCCATGTTCCTGCTGGTAGCAGACCTTAACCTGGATGCAGGGAAATGTCCTGCCTTGGAGTATGTTGTATCCAACTCCACTAGGCTCCTGGAAATCATGACAAACCTGCATAGATTAACAAAAGAAAGTGGAAACCGTATTTAGTCAATGGAAGTCATGACAGTCACAGGAGTGTACAGGTTTTTGTTCCAGCACTTCACTAACACCTCATTCAACTAATTGTAGTCTAAATTAAACAAAAGCTTGCTCACAGTTCAGTCCCCTGGGACAGAAATCACCCACATCTGTGTTATTGAATGAGCTTCCCAAGTTAAAAGTTTAGCTACAATTCTACATGATATAGAATAACATGTTTGGATCTATTTATATCTGACCTTGTGAATAAACACCAAGAACAAGATGATTCTCCTGGTGTCTGGGAGGTTCCCAAGTTCTTTAGGTCAGTCTGGGTGTTGGGGATGTTCTTCAACCTGAGGAAAAGAGCAGAGAGTGGGGAACAAATTAACCTCACTGGTCACATTTCAGTGCTGGTTTAAGTTGCTGAGAACCTCAACTTTAATGTGCCATCATTTTGTAAACCATTTTACATATTCATAAGCTTGATCAAGTTGTCACCAGTTTAATTTTAGCTAGGTTATCTATTTTCGCTGTGAAACTAAGAGGGGCATTTGCCTACTTTCAGTCACCAATTAATAAATAAACAGGCAGTGGAAAGTCAGTAACAAGTCCCATCCAGGCCCTTGTCACAGCATGCAGTGGCCTGATAGGGAGATGACAATAAATACATTATGTACGTTTCACCAGCAAAGCCGCGTTAGCATTTACTGCACATTGCTGAACAATCCAACCATTTTATAAGTGTCATTGATTATAAATGGGCACTTCAAATACAATATCCAGTTTATAAGTATTGACTGTAATACCTCTAGGGTCCTTTGGTGGTCTGGCAGCATGCTGCTTTCAAGTGATCTTACTCCCTCTCCACCTGAAATGCAATAACAACAAAAACATGAATAACAATAATCCTAGTCAGTCAGTAACTTGGCTAATTAAACACTAATGTAAATGTGCACATCAGCCAAATGATACCCAACCAGCCTAATAGTCTATTTGCAATGACATTTGGGGAGGCATTTTTATAGCTAACCTTTTCAGTCACCAATTAATCAATAAACATGCAGTGGAATGAAGTAGTTTGACAAGTGTTCAAAAGTCAGTAACAAGTCTTTAAAATATAGCTTGAAATATATATAGCTTCAAATATATAATATATATGTATATACATAAATATATATATATACCTAGCTAACATTAGCTACACTGCAGTGATGATGGTGGGAGATAGCTAGCTTTCCTATAGTAGTCAATTTAGCTATCTAGCTAGCTAATGGCATTTATAGTCAACTTTGTCAATCAGATGGTTAACTAACTAGCAAATATATTTATTTTCCCTGCGCATCTAAAGCTGCCTGATAAAGCTAGCTAGTTAATTGTAAAGCTAGAATGAATGCCAGAGGCCAGCTAGCTAAGACAATAGCGGCTGTCAATGCAATGGCTAGTCTGGAATTCATCTGAAATGTACTGTTAAATTTCACATGATAAGCAAACTACTGTCATGGCTTCTCACAAAAAAAAGGAACACAGATAAAAGAGACAATAACTTTCAAACAGATCGTTTTGGTTTTATTTACCTTATCCTCTCTTGCTCATGTGGGGAGCTACTTCCTGAGATTTGATCGATGGAACAATCCAGCCAATGGTTAGGCGGTTGTGGTTTTAACAGAGGGAACTGATTGGTCAGGAGTAAAAGGTCCTGCCCACAGAGCTGCATAAATCAAATTTTTGCTTACAAATATCTTTCTAAAAATGTACAAAACATTTTATAAGTTTATGAATCTCTTGGTAACATGACAACAGCTACAGAACTCTGTGTGCGCCAGATTCAAAATCTGCAAGTGTATTTTTGATTCACAGCAAAATATTCATACTCATAAATGGACTGAAAATAAAATAAATTATACTTACACATCTTATTGAATTTATTCAAATGTCAAGTTACAAGTTTGCTACCATTGTTAAATATTTCACATATCATGATACCAGCTTGCAAAATTGAATTACACATTTGCAATGGTACTTGTAACCACGAATGTCAATGTACTACAACGAAATTCAAAATACAAACTCATGTAGTTCTGTCATCATTATAATCCCATAGATTTAGAGCACAGTTGAAAGGTTAACGCGTTGTACTTTTTAATGTGTAAAATATAATGCCTTGAGAGGGTGAGAAGAGGGTCAAATGCGTATGACTCACAGCATATGCTTGAGAGTTGGCAGTTTAGACTAAACGTATAATTATACATAGAAAGAAACAGTCAACCATTGAGCTCTATCAGCAGCCCAACCTCACATTCAATTCGTGCATATATGTACATATTCTATTCCAGCAGATTTAGTTATTTTTTGTGAATTTTACTTGCGTGATTTAAATCGTGAGAAAATATGCAAATTTATGTCCTACTTAATTCGTGCGAAAAGACACGAATTTAACCAGTAGGTTAAATTTAACCAGCCCAACCTCACATGAAGAGACAGACTGGCTGGACTTGTCAGCACCATGAACAGACTGCAACAACAGCAACACTGGCAAGTGGCAACTGGGCAGAGAGAGTTCAGTCAGTTATTTTCCATCCTCTTTCCCGCCGTTGTATGTCTGGCGCCAGAAATAGGTCTCGCGGATCAGTGGGCTTTGTTTGGCGCCATAAATTGTCTCGCGGATCAGTGGGCTTTGTTTGGCGCCATAAATTGTCTCGCGAAATTTACCTCAGTTCAGAGTGACTGAGTTTTGGACGATCGGATTACATTGGGTAGTTTTTCCAAACAACGGCTTCAAAAGGCAGGTAATTTAGCTAGCTAGCTAGCATACCAGGCTATAACTAGTAAAACATTGATATGTTATTAGCTATATTGAGAATAACTTGTTAGCTCTGGTAATCAACAAGTTTTACTGCTAAATTAAAGTACAGTAACGTACTGTAACGTAGCTAGCTAGCTACTGTGTTAGCTACTATGTATGCACCTAGCTAGTGGGAGTTAGCTAGCTAAAATACTAACGCTAACGTTAGCTAGTTAACCAAAATAGTGAAATTAGCTACCTGTTGGCAAATGAACAGTTGATAATGATATTAACTAACTTCCCTATAATTCGAAGTTATAGCTACAAGTTCTAAAAGGCAAAGAACTTCGAGGGAAGACAGCTAAAATGAGTTCTTCGGAAGAGGTAAGTTGAAAAATGCCTAGCTAGTTTATCAGCTAACGGTAGCTAAGTAGCATAGACAAAGGTACTGATGATGGGACTAAAGGTTGACAAGGGAACAGGACTCCCACGGCTCTTTCGCCGGATCCTGCGGGTTTCTGTCAGGAATGAGATTCAAATTCTAGTCACGTTTCGGACAGGATCAAACAGTCCTCAGGAAAGGGCAGTACAATAACTTTAATAGTTATAAACTTTGTTTTTTGGGCGGAAATATGTAATGTGTGGAGTATTTCATAAAAGAAAAACAATAGTGTAGGCTATGCCTAATATAGTTTACTTAATAGAATTCGATAACAAAATAAATGGTTATTTCCCCTCTCCCCGTTCGCTCCAGTTATAAATTGCCAACCTACTTCAGTTGCAGCCAAGGACCCATCACTAACATTAATATTAAACCCCCAAAAATATGTTTTAGCTAAATTTGATGGAGTTCAGTTGTCTTTGACAACAAAGGAACCAAGTACATGGCTTGTAAAAAATGCTGAGGTTTAATCAAATAGGCTATCAAGCAGAGAGCGGAGAGGAACAAGCAGCCTGAAGCGGCATACTGTAATGTTAGCTGCTCTACTTCCTAACAATTTTACTGTCAAGCTCAATTGTTCTAGTATTTAACCAAACCGAGCCATCTGAGGTGAAGAGTGAAATAAAAATAGATTGACTTATGCAGTACTGCTGCTCGGGTTATTTATTTTTTATTTTCATGTTGTAAATGTCAATGTGTTGTAAATGTTAATATGTGTGCACTGCTCATCTGCAGGCTACAGTTGTATGCCTGTGCTTAGCAGACCATCCTGCTGGGGTTTCTGTCCTCATCCTCCAGCCTTAGTCTATCTACATTTACGTAATTTATAGGATACGTCATAGGCCTACAATCAGTGCATTTAGCTAAAATAGGTAAGACAACCACATATCACAGTCGCATATTGCATTACTGAAATTATTCTCAATACACATTTCTGCGTTCAAAAATGAACATGGGGTGGGAATGATCTTTATCGGGAAGGGACAGTAATATTCCAGGGATATAGAACTGTTGCAGGATCAGGACAGCACAGGAAAACAAATTACAGGGCAAGACAGGACAGGAATTAATTTTCACTCGCATGTCAACCTCTAGATGGGACCACTTTAAAATAGAGAGGTAAAATTTAGCTACGTAGCTACTGTATCTGATATGTTCAGGTGGTTTCTGCTTGTGTCATTTGTAACTGAGCCAACATTATAGTTACACCTGCACACTCCCACTAGGATGATTTCCATGATTTGAAGACCTATTTCTCAAAGATTGAATGGACCCATCTTGTGAAATGTGAGAAAGTTCGGTACAGAAACTTGAAGAGGAACCACCTGGCTATGCTTACTATAGGTAAGTGTCCCAGATATAGCTGAACAGTGACAAAATTACATTTTAGCTAAGATATTATAACTTAACCCACAATAGTTCATCTGTGTCGCTTATAGTGGGAGCAAATAAAGCCTAGTCAGGGTTGCCAGGTCAAGCTGAAATTTCTTGCCCAATGAACACTCAAAACCCACAAGGGCTGAAAAGCAGGCTACAAATGATTTTTTTTGCAGCAGCAAGGGAGGACATGCCATATGTATCCAATAAACCCTTTTTCCATAATGTTATCAAGCGAATTAAGAAGGAATATCAATGTAATATGTAACGACGTAGGCTAAGAAACAAATTATGTTTTCCATCAAAATAATAATTATTGTGAGGTTAAGAATAGGTGGCAAGAGAAAATATAATTTGCCCTTATTAAACTCACCAGATCATTTTCCAACAATGGATGTCAATTTAACTTGTTTTCACTGCTACGATTATTAAGCAATAAGGCCTGAGGAGGTGTGTTATATGGCCAATATACAATGGGTAAGTGCTGTTCTTAGGACATATCCCTTAGCCATGGCATATTGGCCATATACCACAAACCCCTAAAGTGCCTTATTCAGATTCAGAAAACTTTAATGTCCTCAGAGAGGCAATTCATTTTGCAGCAGTCATAAAACATATCACATATTAAAAAAACAACAACAACAAAAAAATTGCAAAGGATGTTTACAAGCAAGTAGGCTGGGTAAGTGCAATTCCATACTTAAAGTGCAAGTGATGAAGGGTAATTAGTCCAACATTTGACTAAGCTGCAGAATTGCATTTGGAATAAAAGAGTACTTGGCCCTATTTTTTTTACCTTATGTAGTCTGTGCCTGTGGCCAGAGCGAAGGAGCTGGAATTCAGGGTGGAGTGGGTGGGAATTTTATTCGCCTTCTGGAGGGCTCTGCCCAGGCGGAAAGATGACAGTTTTTGCTGTTGCTGCCCCATGATTTTTCTGCGAGTCCAGCCATATTCTAGGCATGTAGTCTCCAGATATACTATATATTCTAACAACATACTGTCCACAATGTCTATACACCCATCGCATATACAGTACTAGTCAACAAAAATTGGATACACCTACTCATTCCAGGGTTTTTCTTAATTTTTTACTATTTTCTACATTGTAGAATAATAGTGGAGACATCAAAACTATGAAATAACACATACGGGATCATGTAGTAACCAAAAAAGTGTTAAAACAAATCAAAATATATTTGAGATTTGAGATTTTTCAAAGTAGCCACTCTTTGCCTTGATGACAGCTTTGCACACTCTTGGCATTCTCTCAACCAGTGCCCTTGGAACTGGCTCCAGCAGCTGTCAATATTAATGCTATTATAAACTGGTTACCAATGTAATTAGAACAGTAAAAATAATTGTTTTGTCATACCCGTGGTACACGGTCTGATATACCACCGCTTTCACAAATTAGCATTTAAGGTTCAAACCATCCAGTTTATAATTAAGCAATAAGGCCATGGCTAAGGGTTGTTCTTAGCGCGACGCAACGCAGAGTACCTGGATACAGCCCTTAGCCGTGGTATATTGGCCATATACCACAAACCCCTGAGGTGCCTTATTGCTATTATAAACTGTTTACCAAAGTAATTAGACCAGTAAAAATACATGTTTTGTCATACCTGTGGTATGTGGTCTGATATTCCACGGCTGTCAGCCAATCAGCATTCAGGGCTTGAACCACCCAGTTTATAATTGTAAATAATTCAAATTTCCGCATATGCACAACTAGATAAATCCGACAGGAGAGTTTGAGTAATGAAGTTGGACATAGGATCTCGAAATCTCTGTGCACGAAAACACTTCAAAAAACAAATGTTAGGCTATTTTCTGGCAATTGTGCTGTTATTATGTGCCAGATGTTAAGACTAAAAACCATTATAAATGGCATATTTGCGAGATTGACTTGTTATTTCAATAGGCATGGCTACTGACAAAAATCTGTGTTTATAGTTGCAATTCAACGTTGCCATGGTTTTCTGAGCTAGATGCAGGTAGCCTATAGTCCCTGATAGGATAACAACTAATTTCAGGGGAAAGTCCACAATGAAACTGACACTAAATGTGGAAAATGATACATTTGCGAAAGAGCTGTAACCTTGGTCACGATTGATAACTTCCAATTTAATTAACTAAACATGGGCATTCTGTCACGATTCCCACCGACGGTGGCGCCCCCTCCTGCTCGGGTGGCGCTCGGCGGTCGTCGTCACCGGCCTATTAGCTGCCACTGTTTCCCTTTTTTGTTTTCCCCCTGTTTGTGATTGTGTGCACCTGTTCTTAGTGGGGGTGATTAGCGGGGCTATTAGTGTTAGCTGGTCCGCTTGTTCATTGTGCGGGATTATTTTCCTGTTGTGCTTGGGTTTACGCTGGTGCGTTTGTTTTTTGCGCCGCATGTTTTTTCCCCTGTGTTTGGGACACATTATTTTGTGTGCGCATTATTTCGCTGTTTGGGGTGGCTTGTGTGTGCTCGCCTGTTGCAACTATTAAAAGCCACTACCCAGTGCTCGCTGCTTCCTGCGTTTGATTCCTCACTACGACGCCCGAGCCTAACACATTCATAATTGCATAATAACACAAGGCTACAACAACAAACTGAAGTTATATACTATTTGTTATCTATCCATTTGCCAGCTCCAGGTAGGCTACACAAGTGGCACAAATTGATTTGGTATGATTCCAGTGATAGTCATTTCAACATATGTATTTTATCAAATGGTAGGATACAGTAGCCTACATGACATCAAAAGTAATAGGCTACTTGATGGCCAACAGATGCAAATATATCATTCTCCACATTTAATGTCAATCTCATTGTGGACTTTTTCCCATAACAGAAGGACGCGAGGGAGTTCCATCATTTCCATTTCAAATTTCCACTCGTGCAGTGCTCGAGACCCAAGAATTGAGAATGCCTGTGTCACGGCTGTCAAAAGGAGAGGACCAAGGTGCAGCGTGTGTGTAGTTCCACATTTTATTTACTCTGTGAAACTATGCAATACATCAAATAACTGAATAGACAAAACAACAAACCGTGACGCAGAGGAGAAACAAACTACTCAAAAATAATCACCCACAAAACCCAGGAAGAAAAACCCCTACTTAAGTATGATCTCCAATTAGAGACAACGATGACCAGCTGCCTCTAATTGGAGATCATCCCAAACAAACCAACATAGAAATACAAAAACTAGAACCTAAGAACATAGAAATAGAACACATAGAATAAACCCCCGTCACGCCCTGACCTACTCTACCATAGAAAATAACAGCTTACCATGGTCAGGACGTGACCGCCTGAAACCCTTTGCTTCTCTTGATACAGTTTTCCATAAGAAAAGTCGACATTAGAATGCATTTGACCAATCTAAATAGTCTGCCTACAACTGGTAAAAAGTTGTGACTCTCAACCAGTGCTCTCAACACACACACACCCCTCCGGCTCTCCCCCTCCCCACCACTCACCAGTAACAGCCTGCCGCACTGCCTGATCGTCAGCAGCTGCAGGTCACAGTGAATATATATATTTTTTTAAGAGAAACACAATGGCGACCATGTTGCAATTTAGAAGGAGCCCAAAAAAACGCAACCCGCGGCCAATACATTTTCACCTGCGACATAGTTTTACAGGGAAATTGCAGACATGGCAACCCTGAGCATAGTGGACAGAACAAGCAAGGAGGTGGGCAAAGCCAAGCAAGAGCTAGCGAGGTCTTATTGGCTTATTGTTGCATTTATTTGCATATTTCTGTTAGGGAATGACTGTGAATTTCTGGTGTGTACAAACTCAATTGGAAGTTTGCACTCCTAAACAATGTACTTTAAAAAAAAATTGGTCAAAGCATCAGGTCTATAAAACTTAGTGCACTGTTTTTGTAACAGATTAAAGTTTTGGGAACAGAAACATTTATTGAGATCAGGTGTTTCATCGATGAGTAAATGAGCAGAATGTGGGCCTAGTTTTTCACCTCATTCAATCTCCCTCTAGACTCGACTTCCTATCACAACCATATTTGGTTGTGAGAAAAATGTTCTAAACAGATGCTTCAGCATTATAGCCCCTGTGATGTGTCTGTTACCCTCTTCTGACTGATTTTAGATTCATCACTTACTTTTTTTTTTACTCCTGTCCTACTCCTGTATTGCGTCATGTCTCTACTGTGTGTTGTATTGAGCAGAGTGTCTCTACTACTGTAATATTTCTAAGCTGTGAAATACCTGTAATATAGATGTTTCCTTTTTAGGGTGAATTTGGGTTGAGTTTCTTAAATTGGGTCTCTCCTGGCTCTGCTCAAAAGTGTGACATTGTTCTATAGTCGGTATAGTTTGGTTGCGTTTTGGGCTGTCATAATCATTAAATTATGGAACTTCCTCGTGTATTGAGCAGTGTCTACTGTGTGTTGTATTGAGCAGTGTCTCTACTATGTGTTGTATTGAGCAGTATCTTTGCTGTGTGTGCGAATGTGTCCCTCAGGGCTGAACTCCCCAGTACCTGCTTTTATGAGGAGAGGCAGACCTAAACTGGTGAACAATGCTCCGCTTCTCGCACCCAGTGACTCCGAGGAGGATGAGTGGACCCCTCGGCTGGAGAGATGCCCACCAGGTAGAGCTGTAGTAGTAAATGTGGATGTTATTAGAAGTATCATGTTAGTAGACTGGTAGGACCTACCCAGATACCACTAAGCTAGTAGACAGGTAGATCCTAACCAGATACCACTAGGCTAGTAGACTGGTAGGACCTACCCAGATACCACTAGGGTAGTAGACTGGTAGGACCTACCCAGATACCACTAGGCTAGTAGACAGGTAGGACCTACCCAGGTACAACTAGACTAGTAGACTGGTAGGACCTACCCAGGTACCACTAGGCTAGTAGACAGGTAGGACCTACCCAGATACCACTAGGCTAGTAGACAGGTAGGACCTACCCAGATACCACTAGGCTAGTAGACTGGTAGGACCTACCCAGATACCACTAGGCTAGTAGACGGGTAGGACCTACACAGATACCACTAGGTTAGTAGACAGGTAGAGCTAAAGGAGTGTAAGGTATGCTAAAATAAGTGAAATGGTCTGTGTTACTGCT
Source organism: Salmo trutta (assembly GCF_901001165.1). Taxonomy (NCBI): domain Eukaryota; kingdom Metazoa; phylum Chordata; class Actinopteri; order Salmoniformes; family Salmonidae; genus Salmo; species Salmo trutta. The sequence continues at coordinate 9,912,288 of NC_042959.1, read as the reverse complement.
AGGGCAAACCCATTTTGGTGATGTCTGGTATGTGGAGTCGTTCAGTGGTTTTTACCTGATTAAGTTCTATACCATTGGAAATGAATGTTGAAAGTTCCATTTATATTACTAAAACTTAAAATGATGCTGTTGCTGCTTAATGTTGACAAGACATATTGAGAAATAGTTTTCAAGTTTCCATATCAATAACCAAAATGCAGAAACAGTTTGTGATATATTGAAAACAAACTTTACTATCTACAAATACATTTACAACAACAGTAATCCTGTTACTTGTAATTTTTTAAACAAGCCGTTTATAAACTGCACACGCAACAAAACCGCTGTTGTTTTGACAATTGGCAATAAATGAGAGGGGGGGGGGTATATGCGCTGTGGAAACTACCACAACTCAAAAACCACATGGAGCTGGAGATATTTTTACATCTCTGGTTAGAAGACAACCTGCAGAACAAATTCAGCTATATTTTTGAATATTTCATTTTTATACGAGGGTCACCAAAACAGAAAGAGAAACGCATCGCAGTTTTGTCCACTCATCGATTATAACAGGGAGATGAGGTTTAGAGGTCGACCGATTATGATTTTTCAATACCGATTAATCTGCCGATTTTTTTGGGATTTATTTGTAATAATGACAATTACAACAATACTGAATGAACACTTATTTTAACTTAATATAATACATCAATAAAATCAATTTAGCCTCAAATAAATTATGAAACATGTTCAATTTGGTTTAAATAATGCAAAAACAAAGTGTTGGAGAAGAAAGTAAAAGTGCAATATGTGCCATGTAAGAAAGCTAACGTTTAAGTGCCTTGCTCAGAACATGGGAACATATGAAAGCTGGTGGTTCCTTTTAACACGAGTCTTCAATATTCCCAGGTAACTAGTTTTAGGTTGTAGTTATAGGAATTATAGGACTATTTCTCTCTATGCGATTTGTATTTCATATACCTTTGACTATTGGATGTTCTTATAGGCACTTTAGTATTGCCAGTGTAACAGTATAGCTTCCGTCCCTCTCCTCGCTCCTACCTGGGCTCTTACCAGGAACACATCGACAGCAAGGGGAACAACCAGTCCAAGTCTCAGAGCGAGTGACGTTTGAAACGCTATTAGCGTGCACCCGCTAACTAGCTAGCCATTTCACATTGGTTACACCAGCCTAATCTTGGGAGTTGACAGGCATAAACAGCGCAATGCATTGCGAAAGCTGCTGGCAAAACGCACGAAAGTGCTGTTTGAATGAATGCTTACGAGCCTTAGGTCATTAACTTCTCTAGGGTAGGGGGCAGTATTTTGACGTCCGGATGAAGGCGTCCCCAAATTAAACTGTCTGCTACTCAGACAGTAGGATATGCATATTATTAGTAGATTTGGATAGAAAACACTCTGAAGTTTCTAAAACTGTTTGAATGATGTCTGTGAGTATAACAGAACTCATATGGCAGGCAAAACCCTGAGAAAAATCCAACCAGGAAGTTGAAAATCTGAGGCTTGTAGTTTATTAAATTGATTCCCTATTGAAACTACAGTGACTTAGGGGTCATTTTGCAGTTCCTAAGGCTTCCACTAGATGTCAACAGTCTTTAGAACGCTGTTACAGGCTTCTACTGTGACCTGGAAGGGAATGACAGTCATTTCAACCGGAGTGCCATTAGATCATTCATGCGCGTGCCCGTCAGCGGGAGGTGCTTTGTTTTTCCTTTCTGAAGACAAAGGATTTGTCCGGTTGGAATATTATCAAAGATGTATGATAAAAACATCCTAAAGATCGATGCCATACATCGTTTGACATGTTTCTACAAACTGTAGTATAACTTTTTGGACTTTTCGTCTCAACAAAATGCGCGAGCATGGCGCATTTGGATAACTCGTCTGAACGCGCAAACAAAAATGAGGTATTTGGACATAAATATGGAGTTTATCGAACAAAACAAACATTTCTTGTGGAAGTGGGAGTCCTGGGAGTGCATTCCGACGAAGATCAGCAAAGGTAAGTGAAGATTTATAATACTATTTCTGACGTTTTGACTCCAGAACTTGGCGGGTAACTGTATAGCTTGCTTTGATGGCTGAGCTCTGTACTCAGAATATTGAAAAATGTGCTTTCGCCGTAAAGCTATTTTGAAATCTGACACAGCGGTTGCATTAAGGAGTAGTATATTTATAATTCTTTCAATTACTGTTGTAAAGTTTATCAATATTTTGATGAGTATTTTTGTAAATTGATGTCCTCATTCATCGAGAGTTTTGGTGGCAATACATTTTCTGAACATCACGTGCCAATGTAAAATGGGGTTTTTGGATATAAATATGAACTTTATCGAACAAAACATACATGCATTGTGTAACATTGAGTCCTGGGAGTGTCATCTGATGAAGATCGTCAAAGGTTAGTGATTAATTTTAGCTGTATTTCTGGTTTTTGTGATACCTCTCATTGCTTGGAAAATGGCTGTGTGGTTTTTCTTGTGAAGTTGATGTCCTAACATAATCTAATGTTGTGCTTTCGCCGTAAAGCCTTTTTGAAATCGGACAATGTGGTTGGATTAACGAGAGTCTTATCTTTAAAATGGTGTATAATACTTGTATGTGTGAGAAATGTTAATTATGAGATTGTTGTTGTTTTGAATTTGGCACCCTGCTATTTCACTGGCTGTTGAATAGTGTGTCCGGAAACTATCATCTCGAAAACAATTTTTTTTTTTTCTTTCAGTGAAATATGGAACCGGTCCGTATTTTATCTAACGGGTGGCATCCCTAAGTCTAAATATTCCTGTTACATTGCACAACCTTCAATGGTATGTCATAATTATGTAAAATTCTGGCAAATTAGTTCACAACGAGCCAGGCAATGAACGCAAGAGCAGTGACACAATTTCATGTTAGCAGGCAATAGTAACAAAATATGCAGGTTTAAAAATATATACTTGTGTATTGATTTTAAAGAAAGGCATTGATGTTTATGGTTAGGTACATTGGTGCAACGACAGTGCTTTTTTCGCAAATGTGCTTGTTAAATCATCACCCGTTTGTCGAAGTAGGCTGTGATTCGATGAGAAATGAACAGGCACCGCATTGATTATATGCAACACAGGACACGTTAGATAAACTAGTAATATCATCAACCATGTGTAGTTAACTAGTGATTATGTTAAGATTGATAGTTTTTTACAAGGTAAGTTTAATGCTAGCTAGCAACTTACCTTGGCTTCTCGCTGCCCTTGCGTAACAGGTAGTCAGCCTGCCATACAGGCTCCTCATGGAGTGCAATGTAAGGCAGGTGGTTAGAGTGTTGGACTAGTAACCAGAAGGTTGCAAAAACGAATCCCCCCTGAACAAGGCAGTTAACCCCCGTTCCTAGGCCGTCATTGAAAATAAGAATGTGTTCTTAATCTGACTTGCCTAGTTAAATAAAGGTGTAATTTTTAAATCGGCAAATCGGTGGCCAAAAATACCGATTACCGATTGTTATGAAAACTTGAAATCGGCCCTAATTAATCGGCCATTCTGATTAATCGGTCGACCTCTAATGAGGTTGCACTATCAGGTATCAAGGTAAGACCCAGATGCAGACCGTGTCGAAGTAACAATGTTTATTACAGCAACCGGGACAAAGGTACAGGACGGCAGGCATGCTCAGGGGCAGGCAGAGTGGTCAGGTACAGGGTCAAAAACCAGGAGAACAAGGGGGAAAAAAGACTGGGGAAAAGCATGCACTGACACAAACCCGCTGGTTGACTTGACAAACAAGACGAACTGGCAACAGACAAACAGAGAACACAGGTATAAATACACAGGGGAAGATGGGCGACACTTGGAGGGGGTGGAGACAATCACAAAGACAGGTGAAACAGATCAGGGTGTGACGTGCACTTCCTGCTAAAACTAACACAGCTCAAAAACAACATTGCATCTGGGAATAATGTGTATATCACTGGTTAGACAATTTGTAGAAGACAGCTAGCTACATTTTGATTAAAGTGGGTCGCCAACACGGTAAGTGTAACATAATGCTTTTTTTTTGTAAATCACTTTCATCGATATCATGCTGAAATCAATAGAAAGGGGGGCAAACTCTTGGGTTGTAGCATTGTTAAAACTAACACTATTCAAAGTCCACATGGAAACTTTGCAGGTAGCCTAGCTGTTAATAAGAGTGTGGGGCCAATAACTGAAAGGTTGCTGGTTCAAGTCCACAAGCCAACTATGTGAAAAATCTCTGTGCTCTTGAGCAAGGCACAACCCTAATTGCTCCTGTAAGTCGCTCCGGATAAGAGTGTCTGCTAAATGACCCCGTGTATGTGTGTGCATATATATATATATCAAAAGCTCGGGTTGCCCAGCCCGGCTAAGATACAATCTTCGGCAGAATCATTCGCAAGGAGATTCCTGCAAAAATATTATTTGAAGTATGTTAGGATGAAAGTAATGAAGCAAACTCGCAGATTTGTTCAGCAATCACATTTTATATACAGTGGGGAGAACAAGTATTTGATACACTGCCGATTTTGCAGGTTTTCCTACTTACAAAGCATGTAGAGGTCTGTCATTTTTATCATAGGTACACTTCAATAGTGAGAGACAGAATCTAAAACAAAAATCCAGAAAATCACATTGTATGATTTTTAAGTAATTAATTTGCATTTTATTGCATGACATAAGTATTTGATACATCAGAAAAGCAGAACTTAATATTTGGTACAGAAACCTTTGTTTGCAATTACAGAGATCATACGTTTCCTGTAGTTCTTGACCAGGCTTGCACACACTGCAGCAGGGATTTTGGCCCACTCCTCCATACAGACCTTCTCCAGATCCTTCAGGTTTCGGGGCTGTCGCTGGGCAATACGAACTTCCAGCTCCCGCCAAAGATTTTCTATTGGGTTCAGGTCTGGAGACTGGCTAGGCCACTCCAGGACCTTGAGATGCTTCTTACGGAGCCACTCCTTAGTTTCCCTGGCAGTGTGTTTCGGGTTGTTGTCATGCTGGAAGACCCAGCCACGACCCATCTTCAATGCTCTTACTGAGGGAAGGAGGTTGTTGGCCAAGATCTCGCGATACATGGCCCCATCCATCCTCCCCTCAATACGGTGCAGTCGTCCTGTCCCCTTTGCAGAAAAGCATCCCCAAAGAATGATGTTTCCACCTCCATGCTTCACGGTTGGGATGGTGTTCTTGGGGTTGTACTCATCCTTCTTCTTCCTCCAAACACGGTGAGTGTAGTTTAAACCAAAAAGCTCTATTTTTTTCTCATCCGACCACATGACCTTCTCCCATTCCTCCTCTGGATCATCCAGATGGTCCAGAGGAGAAACTTCAGACGGGCCTGGACATGCGCTGGCTTGAGCAGGGAAACTTCAGACGGGCCTGGACATGCGCTGGCTTGAGCAGGGGGACCTTGCATGCGCTGCAGGATTTTAATCCTTGACAGCGTAGTGTGTTACTAATGGTTTTCTTTGAGACTGTGGTCCCAGCTCTCTTCAGGTCATTGACCAGGTCCTGCTGTGTAGTTCTGGGCTGATCCCTCAACTTCCTCATGATCATTGATGCCCCACGAGGTGAGATCTTGCATGGAGCCCCAGACTGAAGGTGATTGACCATCATCTTGAACTTCTTCCATTTTCTAATAATTGCGCCAACAGTTGTTGCCTTCTCACCAAGCTGCTTGCCTATTGTCCTGTAGCCCATCCCAGCCTTGTGCAGGTCTACAATTTTATCCCTGATGTTCGTACACAGCTCTCTGGTCTTGGCCATTGTGGAGAGGTTGGAGTCTGAGTGTGTGGACAGGTGTCTTTTATACAGGTAACGGGTGCAGTTAATACAGGTAATGAGTGGAGAATAGGAGGGCTTCTTAAAGAAAAACTAACAGGTCTGTGAGAGCCGGAATTCTTACTGGTTGGTAGGTGATCAAATACTTATGTCATGCAATAAAATGCAAATTAATTACTTAAAAATCATACAATGTGATTTTCTGGATTTTTGTTGTAGATTCCGTCTCTCACAGTTGAAGTCTACATATGATAAAAATAACAGACCTCTACATGCTTTGTAAGTAGGAAACACTGCCGATTTTGCAGGTTATCAAATACTTGTTCTCCCCACTGTATATATATATTGGTTAGCTGAGAACCTGTAGAAAGCTTCTATCTAGACTGTGTGGCCAGCAACATTTTAAAAGAATTCCACGAATTATCAGTGCCATTTGAGAAAGAAAATGGTAACGACCCCAGCGTGTATTAACAAAATCAACAGTATAAAACCAAAGATATTAATCTGTTATGTATTTGATCTTTTGTCATTGTGTGGACTGTAAACATTTATACTAACATTACCAATCTGAGGTAAAAAGGACGTGTATTTCCCCCCAGTTTGATGTTAAAATGTGGGGTGTAAAGTAGTAACCTCTTCATAAAAAGTAGTGTAACACACATTAATTAGATATGGCAAAATGGTTCAATATCTGATGTTAGGATGATAGTAATGAAGCAAACTCACAGATTTGTTCAGTAAATCACATTTCTCACTAGTTTAACCATTTTAGAGATAAAACATGTTTATTCCTGAACACAATTTAACCTGGCGCTTTAGACTAGAGCGTCCAAAGGATCTGCTGCAAGCTGAACGTTAGACGTCCCTAATAGAAGAGGTCTGTTAGTTGCCAGGTAAGGCTTATATTAGTTCTCTGATCTGTCCCCACAGCACCACGGAGCTTCCGACCCCCAACCAGGAGACCAGCAGTGTCTCGGGGAGTACCTCAGCCTGACAATCCTGCTACACCTACAGTCCAGGTAAGTGTTTTGTAAAAAGTACCTGCACAGGTAACTGTTTTTTAAAATACCTGCACAGGTGCATACTATTATATCTGGTGAGTTTTTGTTTCTCTTCAGCACTACACTAGCAGATACTTGTGCTCTCAAGGTGCTATGAAGTGTGAACCAATGAATTAAATTATGATGCCTTCAGAAAGTATTCATTCCCCTTCACTTTTTCCACATTTTGTTGTGTTATAGCCTTAACCTCTCTGGGGTATGTGGGACGATTTCGTCCCACCTACGTAACAGCTACTGAAATTCCAGTGGCGCGATTTTTGAATCGTTAGAAATACTATTACTTCAATTTCTCAAACATATGACTATTTTACAGCTATTTAAAGACAAGAATCTCGTTAATCTAACCCCACTGTCCGATTTCAAAAAGGCTTTACAACGAAAGCAAAACATTAGATTATGTCAGCAGAGTGCCCAGCCAGAAAAAATCAGACAGCCATTTTTCAAGCTAGCATATAATGTCACACAAACCCAAACCACAGCTAAATGCAGCACTAACCTTTGATGATCTTCATCAGTTGACACACCTAGGACATTGTGTTATACAATACATGCATGTCTGTTCAATCAAGTTCATATTTATATCAAAAAACAGCTTTTTGCATTAGCATGTGACGTTCAGAAAACGCATAACCCCCGGCAAACTTACGTTGAATTTACTAACAGTTTGCTAAATTACTCACGATAAACGTTCACAAAAAGCATAACAATTATTTTAAGAATTATAGATACATTACTCCTCTATGCACTCGATATGTCCGATTTTAAAATAGCTTTTCGGATGAAGCACATTTTGCAATAATCTAAGTACATAGCCCGGCATTACAGGGCTAGCTATTTAGATACCCACCCAGGTCAGCATCCACCAAAATCACATTTCCTATAAGAAAAATGTTCTTACCTTGCTTGTTCTTCATCAGAATACACTGCCAGGACTTCTACTTCAATAACAAATGTAGGTTTGGTCCCAAATAATCCATCGTTATATCCAAACAGCGACGTTTTGTTCGTGAGTTCTAGAATGCTTCTTCACGGTCTCGCGCATGGCGCATTGGCGTGTCAAAAATGTCTAAATATTCCATTACCGTACTTCGAAGCATGTCAACCGCTGTTTAAAACCAATTTTTATGCCATTTATGTCGTAGAGAAGTGATAATATTCCGACCGGGAGTATGCATTGAGCCTAAACAGCCGAATAAAATTTCTCCTCAGAAGCGACTCATGCACGCGCATCATTCAAAGGTCCTCTGAGCATCCACTTACAAAAGGCGATAATCTGTTTCAACCTGAGGCTCCCTCGTAAACCTTCATGTTTTTCGCGGGCTCTGAGAGCCTATTGGAGCCCTGGGAATTGTCACGTTACAGCTAAGATCCTTACTTTTCAATAAAAAGATGCAAGACGCACGACTCCTTGTCAGACAGGGTACTTCCTGCTTGAAACCTTGTCAGGTTTTTGCCTGCCATAGGAGTTCTGTTATACTCACAGACACCATTCAAACAGTTTTAGAAAATTCAGAGTGTTTTCTATCCAAACCTGAACAATAATATGCATATTCTAGCTTCTGAGTTGGTGTAGGAGGCAGTTAAAAATGGGAACATATTTTTCCAAAATTCTCAATACTGCCCCCTGGCCCAGACAGGTTAATTCAAAATTGATTAAATATATATTTTTCTTACCCATCTACACACAATATCCCTTAATGATGAAGTGAAAACGTGTTTTTAGAAATGTTAGCAAATGTATTGAAAAGGAAAACCGAAATATACCATTTTCATAAGTATTCACAGCTGTGAGTCTTTCTGGGTAAGTGTCAAAGAGCTTTGCATACCTGGATTGTACTATATTTGCCCATTCTTAAATTCTGTCAATTTGATTGTTGATCATTGCTAGACAGCCATTTCCAAGTCTTGACATAGATTTTTCAAGCCTTTTTTTTTTTTTTTAAGTCAACTAACTAGGCCACTGGAACATTCAATGTTTTGGTAAGCAAATCCAGTTTAGATTTTGTAACGCCCTGATCTGTTTCACCTGTCCTTGTGCTTGTTTCCACCCCCCTCCAGGTGTCGCCCTTCTTCCCCACTTATCCCCTGGGTATTTATACCGGTGTTTTATGTCTGTGTGCCAGTTCATCTTGTTTGTCCAAGTCAACCAGCGTTTTGTCTCCGCTCCTGCATTTCCCCAGTCTCTCTTTTTCTCGTCCTCCTGGTTTTGACCCCTGCCTGTCCTGACCCTGGGCCTGTCTGCCGTCCTGTACCTTGGCCCCACTACTCTGGATTATTGACCCCTGCCTTGACCTGTTGTTTGCCTGCCCCTGTTGCAATAAACATTGTTACTTCAACACAGCCTGCACTTCGGTCTTACCTGAAACCTGATAGTACAAACTGGCCATGACTGACCCAGCAGACCAGCTCTGCAACGCCATCTCCTCCCAAGGGGCCCTCATTGGTAGACACGAGGAGTTGCTTTGTGGTCTGATGGAAGGGTTCCAGGACGTGGCCGACCGTCACGACCTAGCATTGGACGCTTTGCGGGAGCAATTCCGTGGGTTGCCTACCACGACAGTAACCTCCCAGCCCCTCAGTAACCCGGCTGGTAACAGCGCCATCACCCCGGTTTCCCGGGAATCCCGCTTACCTCCCCTGGAGCGCTACGATGGAGATTCCAGAACCTGCTGGGCCTTTCTCTCCCAGTGCTCCCTCGTTTTCGAGCTGCAGCCGCCTTTGTTCCCCTCAGTCCGCTCGAAGATAGCGTACATTATTACGCTGATGTGCGGGAGGGCACTCCCCTGGGCCACGGTGGTGTGGGAGCAACAATCCGCCATCTGCCTCAGTCTGGAGGTATTCGATTGCAGTGCCAATTGCTCACTCAAGGATCCCACCTTGCATCTGATGAACTCCGGGAGTCCCCGAGAGGATCAGAGCTTACCCGAGTTCCTCCAAGAGCCTCCGAAGACTGCCAATTTGCCCTTTCCCGAGCCGCAGCAGCTCGGCCGGGCTAGGCTGTCTCCAGCCGAATGCGTACGCACACTTAACACCCAGAGTTGTCTGTGTTGCGGTACTGCCGGTCATTGTGTCTACCAGTCCCTTCAAGAGACCTAGCTCATGGGTAGGATTGAGTACTCTGGTGGGTCTTAAAGATAATGTTGCTTCTCCCCCTACTCGCCCCCCTCTCCATGCCACCCTGTTGTGGGGCGACCAGTCCAAGTCTCTCCAGATACTCATCGACTCGGGTGGCCAATACGAGTCTAATGGATGTTACCCTGGCATCCGAGCTGGGCATCCCCACTCAACCCCTCTCCGTTCCCGTGGATGTTAGAGTGCTGGACGGGTGCTCTACAGTCGTGGCCAAAAGTTTTGAGAATGACAAATATAAATTTTCACAAAGTCTGCTGCCTCAGTTTGTATGATGGCAATTTGCATATACTCCAGAATGTTATGAAGCGTGATCAGATGATTTGCAATTAATTGCCAAGTCCCTCTATGCCGTGCAAATGAACTGAATCCCCCCAAAAAACATTTCCACTGCATTTCAGCCCTGCCACAAAAGGACCAGCTGACATCATGTCAGTGACTCTCTCGTTAACCTTTTACGGCTAGGGGTTCCGCAAGCAGAACGTTTCGACAACATCCGGTAAAATGGCAGAGCGCGAAATAAAAAAATAAATATTAGACATTTTTAACTTTCATACATTCACAAGTGTAATACACCAAATTAAAGCTTAACTTCTTGTTAATCTAGCCACCGTGTCAGATTTCAAAAAGGCTTTACGGCGAAAGCAAACCATGCTATTTGAGGACAGCACCCCATCAAACAAACACATGACAATCATAATTCAACCCGCCAGGCGTGACACAAAACTCAGAAATAACGATATTATTCATGCCTTACTTTTGAAGATCTTCTTCTGACACTCCAATATGTCCCATAGACATCATAAATGGTCCTTTTGTTTGATAAATTCCGTCGTTATATCTCCAAAATGTCAATTTATTTGGCGCGTTTGATTCAGAAAAACACCGGTTCCAACTTGCGCAACATGACTACAAAATATCTAATAAGTTACCTGTAATCTTGATCCAAACATTTAAAACAACTTTCCTAATACAACTTTAGGTATTTTTTTAACGTAAATAATCATTAAAATTTAAGATGGGATAAACTGTTCAATACCGGACGAAAACAAAGTGGAGCAAGCTTTCAGGTCACGCGCCCCAACCACAACAGTACACTAGACTCGACCCTCGTTCTGAACAGCCATACTTCTTCATTACTCAAAAGAAAAACATCGACCAATTTCTAAAGACTGTTGACATCCAGTGGAAGCGATAGGAACTGCAAGCAAGGGCCTTAGAAATCTAGATCCACATAGAAAACCCATTGAAAATACTGTCACCTCAATAACAAAAAAATTCCTGGATGGTTTGTCCTCGGGGTTTCGCCTGCCAAATAAGTTCTGTTATTCTCACAGACATTATTTGAACAGTTTTAGAAACTTTAGAGTTTTCTATCCAAATCTACCACTTATATGCATATCCTAGCTTCTGGGCCTGAGTAGCAGGCAGTGTACTTTGGGCACGCTTTTCATCCAAAATTCCAAATGCTGCCCCCTATCCTAAAAAAGTTAACACAGGTGTGAGTGTTGGCGAGGACAAGGCTGGAGATCACTCTGTCATGCTGATTGAGTTTGAATAACAGACATAACGCTTTGTATTCAGGACATGAAGTACATTTATTTGCCATATTACTCTTACTTTAATGCCATGTTGGATGTTTTGGAATCTTTTTTTTTTATTCTGTAGAGGCTTAGTATTGTGGAGTAACTATATTGAACAAAAATATAAACATGCAACAGTTTCAAACATTTTGCAGAATTACAGTTCATATAAGGAAATCAGTCAATTAAAATGTATAAATTTGTCCTTAATCTATGGATTTTACATGGCTGGTCAGGGGCGCAGCATAGTGTGGGCCTGGGAGGGCATAGGTCCACCCACTTGGCAGCCAGGCCCACCCAATAAGAATTAGTTTTTCACCACAAAAGGGCTTTATTACAAACAGAAATACTCTTCAAATGAACATCAAATTCTCTGGCAACAGTGCTGATGGACATTCCTACAGTCAGCATGCCAATTGCATGCTCTCTCAAAACTTGACACATCTGTGGCATTGTGTTGTGACACGACGGCGCATTTAGAGTGGCCTTTATGTTGTCCCCAGCACAAGGTGCACCTGTGTAATGATTATGCTGTTTAACTCACTTCTTGATATGCCACACCTGTGAGGTGGATGGATTATCTTGACAAAGGGTAAAATGCTCACAAACGGGTGTAAACAAATTTGTGCACAACATTTGAGAGAAATCAGCTTTTTGTGCGTATGGAACATTTCTAAGCTGTGAAATGTTTCCATCCCCTCTGGCAACTGAGTTAGGAAGGATGCCTGTCTTTGTAGTGACTGGGTGTATAGCTACACCATCCAAAGTGTAATTAATAACTTCACCATGCGCAAAGGGATATTCAATGTCTTATTTTTTTTTACCCATGTACCAATAGGTGCGCTTCTTTGCGAGGCACTGGAAAACCTCGCTGGTGTTTGTGGTTGAAGCTGTATTTGTAATTCACTGCTCGACTGAGGGACCTTACAATTGTCTGTATGTGTGGGGTAAAGAGTAATTCAAAAATCATGTTAAACACTTATTGTACCACCATGCAACTTCTGTGACTTGTTAACCTCTCTAGTACATGTGGGACGAACTCGTCCCACCTACGTAACAGCCACTGAAATCCAGTGGCGCGATTTTTGAATCGTTAGAAATGCTATAACTTCAATTTCTCAAACATATGACTATTTCACAGCTATTTAAAGACAAGAATCTCGTTAATCTAACCCCACTGTCCGATTTCAAAAAGGCTTTACAACAAAAGCAAAACATTAGATTATGTCAGCAGAGTGCCCAGCCAGAAAAAATCTGACACCCATTTTTCAAGCTAGCATATCATGTCACATAAACCCAAACCACAGCTAAATGCAGCACTAACCTTTTATAATCTTCATCAGATGACACACCTAGGACATTGTGTTATACAATACATGCATGTCTGTTCAATCAAGTTCATATTTATATCAAAAACCAGCTTTTTACATTAGCATGTGACGTTCAGAAAAAGCATAACCACCGCAAACTTCCGGTGAATTTACTAACAGTTTGCTAAATTACTCACGATAAACGTTCACAAAAAGCATAACAATTATTTTAAGAATTATAGATACATTACCCCTCTATGCACTCGATATGTCCGATTTTAAAATAGCTTTTCGGATGAAGCACATTTTGCAATAATCTAAGTACATAGCCCGGCATTACAGGGCTAGCTATTTAGATACCCACCCAGGTCAGCATCCACCAAAATCACATTTCCTATAAGAAAGATGTTCTTACCTTGCTTGTTCTTCATCAGAATACACTGCCAGGACTTCTACTTCAATAACAAATGTTGGTTTGGTCCCAAATAATCCATCGTTATATCCAAACAGCGACGTTTTGTTCGTGAGTTCTAGAATGCTTCTTCGCGGTGTCGCGCATGGCGCATTGGCGTGTCAAAAATGTCTAAATATTCCATTACCGTACTTCGAAGCATGTCAACCGCTGTTTAAAACCAATTTTTATGCCATTTATGTCATAGAGAAGTGTTAATATTCCGACCGGGAGTATGCATTGAGCCTAAACAGCCGAATAAAATTTCTCCTCAGAAGCGACTCATGCACGCGCATCATTGAAAGGTCCTCCGAGCATCCACTTACAAAAGGCGATAATATATTTCAACCTGAGGTTCCCTCGTAAACCTTCAGTTATTTCGCGGGCTCTGAGAGCCTATTGGAGCCCTGGGAATTGTCACGTTACAGCTAAGATCCTTACTTTTCAATAAAAAGAGGTAAGACGCACGACTCCTTGTCAGACAGGGTACTTCCTGCTTGAAGCCTTGTCAGGTTTTTGCCTGCCATAGGAGTTCTGTTATACTCACAGACACCATTCAAACAGTTTTAGAAAATTCAGAGTGTTTTCTATCCAAACCTGAACAATAATATGCATATTCTAGCTTCTGAGTTGGTGTAGGAGGCAGTTAAAAATGGGAACATATTTTTTCCAAAATTCTCAATACTGCCCCCTATACCAAAGAGGTTAAGCACATTTTTACTCCTGAACTTATTTAAGCTTCCCGTAACAAAGGGGTTGAATACTTATTGACTTAAGACATTTCAGCTTTTCATTTTTTATTAATTTGTGAACATGTTCAAAAACCTTAACGTTATGGGGTATTGTGTGTGTGTGTGTGTGTGTGGGCCAGAGACCAAAACTACATTTTAAATTCAAATGTGGAAAAAGACAAGGGGTGTGAATACTTACACTGTGTATCAGGTTCTGTAGGAAATTGCCACACTGTAGATGAAGAGGGTTAACAGTTCTGTCTAGTCATCATTGTGATATTTGTCATAACGCTCAGCCCCTCAGTGGTGAGGAGGCAGGACCCAGTAATATGGGGACAGAACCACCCCAGCCATTCCTGGAGGAGCTGACTGAAGAAGTGGTCTTCCTCAGAGACGGCAGCACAGCAGACACACACAGTGGAGAACAGGAGGGGCTAGGAGACAAGGTGTGTGTTACTGTCATACACACAACACAACACACAATCTTTTCATTAATGATGCTACAAAACAAAGGCCAAGTGATGACACACAGACCCAGTGGTCAGTTTGAACCCTCCTCTCCTCTTTCCAGGAGGGTCAGAGTGAAGCAACCTCCAGCACCAGTGGAGGGGAGACAGGGCGTTCCACTCAGGGAGGAGGGGCAGACACCCCAGCTCTCACTCAGAGAGGGACTCCCTTGTTGCACCCCAAACCATCAACCTCAGGTAACAGGGACAGACATGAATAGACTGTTAAGAGTTTGATATTAAGATTGTATTTGGTCTGAGAGAAAAGATGGGGCACATTGACTTAAGCGTGTGTGTGCATTGTCTGCACCAGGTCTGTCTAAGAGAGAGTGGCTGGAAAGGCAGAAAGCACTGAACACATACAAGCGCGGTAGAAACCTGAGAGACAGACCAAGAATCACTTACACAGAGGAGGAGGACCCCAAAGATGACCACTACCTCTGTGAGTCATGTTATCTTTCTCTCTCAACCACTCTGGTGTTTTACATTTTGAATGCGTCTTCATCATCATGAAAACTGATGTTTAACATGTTCTGTTTATCTTTCTCTCTCTCAGACTGTGAGGACTGCAAGTCTTTTTTCATGGAGGAGTGTGAGCTTCATGGTCCTGCCTTCTTCGTCCCTGATATCCCTGTCCCCTTAGGAGCCCCTGATAGGGCCAGACTCACCCTGCCATCCGGCCTGGAGGTCAGGACATCCAGCATCCCTGAAGCAGGACTGGGTGTGTTCAACCAAGGAAACACTGTGCCTGCAGGAGCCCACTATGGCCCTTATGAAGGAGAGATCACAGACAAGGACCAGGCCATGGAGAGTGGATACTCCTGGGTGGTGAGAGGAGTGTGTGTGTCATTGGTCTGTGCTTACATTTTTTCCAACCTGATCAAAACTGTAAATATGAATTGTTGTTTTCCTCAGATCTACAAGAGCAGACACTGGGACGACTACATTGATGCTGGGAGAGACACTCACTCCAATTGGATGAGGTGAGCAACACTGAAGCGCAGAGGAAGTCTCACAGTCCTCTTCCTCCTCTTTCTCTCTAAGTACGGAGGAAGTCTCAGTCCTCTTCCTCCTTCTTTTTCTGTACCTACCTACCTGTCTCATACTCTATTTGATAGCTGATAATCTTAACCCCTGTGCGGCCTCGGACATCCAGCGAAAAATCATATCGCCATTAGCATAACAAAATGTAATACTTTTTTTTCTTCACATTTTTTTAAAAATTATATCGTTTTATAGATACACCTCTCTTGAATTGAACCACATTGTCCAATTTCAAAAAGGCTTTACAGCAAAAGCAAAACATTAGATTATGTTAGAGGAGTACATCGTAAAAGTAGCCACATAGCCATTTTCCGACCAACCACATGCATCACAAATAACCAAAAAACAGCTAAATGCAGCACTAACCTTTTACAAACTTCATCAGATGACACACCTAGGACATCATGTTACACAATGCATGCATTCTTTTGTTCGATAAAGTTCATATTTATATATAAAAACAGCATTTTACATCGGCGCGTGACGTTGACTAACTATTTTCCCTCAAATGCATCCCGGGAAACAGCGCTACAATTTACTCAATTACTATTCAAAAACATTTTAAAAATGTAATATTGTCATTCTAAGATTTATAGATGAATATCTCTTGAAAGCACCTGTAATACCAGATTTAAAAATAACTTTACTGGGTAATCACACTTTGCGATAAAAGGGGATGCGATACTCAGAAAATTACCAAGTAAATACAGCTCTGCGCCTTCTTGGAACAATCGCATATCACATCTAATCTTGTATACTATTGTCAATAATCCCTTACCTTTGGTTGTCTTCATCAGAAAGCACTTCCCGGTATCCCAGGTCCACAACAAATGTATTTTCGTTCGAAAAAGTCCATCCTTTATGTTCCATTAGCTTGTTGTTGTTAGCGCGTCTGAAGGCTGATCCAAAACCTTCGTCGGCCGCGGGACAGCCATTTCGAGAGAAAAAAACAAAACAAACATTTTTCCCCCATTTAGGTTCGTTCAAACATGTCAACCGTTGTATAACATAAATATCCAAGGGCCTGTTTCAACAAGAGAGCCAATAAGATTTGAGGGGGACGATTGTATTATGTTTCAAAACGTTTCCAAAGGAGGGGGTAGACAGGGCCGCCGGCGTCATAATGGTGATGGCCCTCCTCATGTGACCAATTTCAACAGCGTGTCATTCTGTCAGTTTCCACAGTAGAAGGCTCAAACCACTTTGTAAAGACTGGGGACATCTAGTGGAAGCAATAGGAAGTGCTCAATGAACCATAGCTCACGGTGTGATTAATAGGCAAAGATGTGAAGTTGAGTCCACAATTCAGAATTCCACTTCCTGTTTCGATCGGTCTTGGGGTTTTGACTGCCATATGAGTTCTGTTATACTCACAGACACCATTCAAACAGTTTTAGAAACTTTAGGGTGTTTTCTATCCACAAGTATTAATTGTATGCATATCCTAGCTTCTGAGTTTGAGTAGTAGGCCGTTTAAAATGGGCACAAATTATTTTCAAAATGCGCTGTGGAGCCCCCTATCCTAGGGTAACGCCAAGAGGTTAATGTATTTCTTGAACATTATTAACCCTCTACTTCTCTCTCAGGTATGTGAACTGTGCTCGTAGTGAAGAAGAACAGAATCTGGTGGCCTTCCAGTACAGAGGAGGGATTCTGTACCGCTGCTGTAAGCCCATAGCTGTTGGAGAGGAGCTGTTGGTTTGGTACGGAGGGGAGTACGCCAGAGACCTGGGCATTGTCTTCGACTACCTCTGGGACAAAAAGAGCTGTGCTAAAGGTACTTTACTCTCTCCCCTTAACCTCCTCTCTTCATCCCTCTCTCTCTTCCTCTGGAACAACACGAGCACTGCCCTTGCTACATCCTCCTCAGTTCACTCCTCTTACATTCATTTTATTTACTTCATATTACATAATTATTACTTATTTCTCAATTGAAACTCATCATTGATGTTAAATATATTTTGTGTTGTGTATTATCATACTGGTCCTGAGTTCTCTGTTCATGTCAGGTGTGTTAGAAAAATAATGATTATGCACGTTGTGAACTTGATTTAATTACTATTTCTCTCTCCCCTCCATCTCTCACAGATGTGAACGTTGAGTCTTTCCAGATCTTCTCGTGTTCTGGCTGTCCGTTCTCCTTCACCTCTCAGATCTTCCTCATCAAGCACATAAAGAGATGTCACCATGATGAGTATGTCAGACTGTTGAGAAGTGGAGAGATCAGATCGGAGAATCTCATGTCCTCCAGCAGCTCAGAACACCATGGAACCACCACAGGTTCATTCAACCCAGCTCCCACCAGGAAACAGAGAGAGACGGACAAGCCACGACCACACCGTTGTTCTCAGTGTGGGAAGAGCTTCAGTCAGTCAGGAAATCTAAAGCTACACCAGCGCATTCACACAGGAGAGAAGCTGTTTCGCTGCTCTCAGTGTGGGAGGAGCTTCAGTCAGTCAGGACATCTAAAGATACACCAGCGCATTCACACAGGAGAGAAGCTGTTTCGCTGCTCTCAGTGTGGGAGGAGCTTCAGTCAGTCAGGACATCTAAAGATACACCAGCGCATTCACACAGGAGAGAAGCCGTTTCACTGCTCTCAGTGTGGGAAGAGCTTCAGTCGGTCAGGATGCTTAAAGATACACCAGCGCATTCACACAGGAGAGAAGCCGTTTCACTGCTCTCAGTGTGGGAAGAGCTTCAGTCGGTCAGGATGCTTAAAGATACACCAGCGCATTCACACAGGAGAGAAGCCGTTTCACTGCTCTCAGTGTGGGAAGAGCTTCAGTCGGTCAGGATGCTTAAAGATACACCAGCGCATTCACACAGGAGAGAAGCCGTTCCACTGCTCTCAGTGTGGGAAGAGCTTCAGTCTGTCAGGATGCTTAAAGATACACCAGCGCATTCACACAGGAGAGAAGCCGTTTCACTGCTCTCAGTGTGGGAAGAGCTTCAGTCAGTCAGGATGCTTAAAGATACACCAGCACATTCACACAGGAGAGAAGCCGTTTCACTGCTCTCAGTGTGGGAAGAGCTTCAGTCAGTCAGGACATCTAAAGACACACAAGTGTTCTAAAAAGAGTAAAGAACTTTAGATTTCTCTTTGGGACGGTGATGTAACACTGATAGAACATTACACTTACATCACTGTTACAAGAAATATAAAATATGAATTATTTTTATATCAATTATGGTATTTGTGGAACTTTCAACTAACAGTTTTTTTAAAATTTGTTAGGCATAAATGTATGAATTGTATTTTATGGTATGAACAAAGCCATTTTACATAAATGTTATATGTGTAAATACTAACGACAGTTTTTATTAAACTGAAATGTATACCTTCCAAGTTATAAACATGTGATAATAAAATACACCTTTTGTGTTAGTCTTGTGTAATTAGTGTCAGATATTAACAACTCACCCAGAGGAGGATTCAGTAATCTTCATCCTAATCATTCCATTAATTCACTTTTAATTTCCTGATGATGATGTGCACTCCATAAGTACATTTAAACTTTGATGATCCATGTTTACTAAAAGCCCAACTGGGCGGGAATGGCCAAGGAACTGACCAGTGTGTAACCCAGGATGGAGATAGTCATTTCATTTGACCATGAATTCAATTAATATAAACCATTTAAGAACACCTATAATATTTCAAATAAAAAACACTTGAATAGACACAAGAGGGCTGCTGCTATATGGCAGATTAGCATTTGATTAGCTCTCAAGTAATTCCTACCGTTATAGTCCAGTTCCCGGATTCAAGGACCAGGTCCAAAACTGGCCCCCTACTCCAGTCCTACAGTACACCCAACAGCCCAACTCTAGTCCTCCAGTACACCCAACAGCCCAACTAGTCCTCCTGTATCCCCATCAGCCCACCTCCAATCCTCCAGTACACCCATCAGCCCAACTCCAGTACCCCCATCAGCGTGTAATGAATACAACAGGTGTATGGCTTTACCTTGAAATTACGACCCTTCCCAATGACAAAAAATGTAACTATTAACACGAGGAAATCAGTGCGAAAGAATGACGTTATATACAGGGAGCACGGGAGGTTGGTTCTCACCTTAATTGGGGAGGATGGACTCATGGTAATGGCTGGAGCGGAATGAGTAAAATGGTAACATACATAAAACACACGGCCGTCCTCCCCTCTGTAGCCTCCTGTGACAGGGAGTAGCAGTACCAGGTCAATGTGCAGGGGTACGAGGTATTTGAGGTAGAAATGTACATAAAGGCAGAGTAAAGTGACTAAGCATCAGGACAGATAAGAGTAAAATGAAGAACAGCATCATATGATGAGTGTAAACATGTGTGTGTGTCAGCGTGTATGTGAGTTTGTGTATAGGTCTGTTGGCAGCATTTGTAGATTGAGGAAACATGTAACGGTTTTGACCTGCCAGGTAGGTCATGCCTACCAGAGAAAATATTGATTTGCCCAGTGGAAAATCACTGCACATGCACCTAATTTCCTGACAGGATTGGCTCCTGTTCTGTGGCCATATTAAGTGTTTCAGAGTAGCAGTGCTGATTTAGGATCAGTTTAGTCTTTTAGATCATAATGAATATTAGCTGTATATAGTATGCTCACTGTTATTTTTCTACCATATGTTATTTTTTGTATTACATTGTTATTGATTACTACATTGTTGGGTTTAGAGCTTGCAAGAAAGGCATTTCACTGTACTTGTGCACTTGACATTAAAACTTAAAAGTTGAAACCTGATCCTAGATCAGCACTCTTACTCTGAGGCACTTGATACATATGACCCCCTAGTCAGGAATGGGTCCAGGGTAAGCCTGTATTGAGCTTGGGAGAGAGGGAAGGATAGATAGATACAGGGTAGAGAAAGGAGAGGAATGGACATAGAACCAGAGAGATGAGAGAGAGGAATGGGCAGAGAACCAGAGAGATGAGAGAGGGGAATGGACATAGAACCAGAGAGATGAGAGAGGGGAATGGACAGAGAACCAGAGAGATGAGAGAGGGGAATGGACATAGAACCAGAGAGATGAGAGAGGGGAATGGACAGAGAACCAGAGAGATGAGAGAGAGGAATGGGCAGAGAACCAGAGAGATGAGAGAGGACTGGACAGAGAACCAGAGAGATGGAATTGAGTAACAAGGTTAGAGAAATAACAATGAGTTCCAGTGTTGTTCCAGCAGGGCTGTCTGCTGAACAAGCTGGGTGGCTCTATAGTACCATGGCTGGATTAGACTGGGCTATAGCAGAACACAGACATACAGGGCCAAGGTGTGTGTGTGTGTGTGTGTGTGTGTGTGTGTGTGTGTGTGTGTGTGTGTGTGTGTGTGTGTGTGTGTGTGTGTGTGTGAGTGTGTGTGTGTGTGTGTGTGTGTGTGTGTGTCTAGCCCTGTCCCATCGTGCCTTGGTTCATCTGAGTGGCGTCTGCCATTACTGCTGTGTCTGAGGGTTTCAGGATACGTCCCAAATGGCACCTTATTCCCTACACAGTGCACTACTTTTAACCAGAGCCCTGTGGAACTTGGTTAAAAGTAATGCACTATGTAAGGCATAGGATGCCATTTGGGACACGAGCTTAAACTGACATTGTGTCAACATGATTTATCCCTATATTTGGACTGTATGAATCACAGCAACCTCCAAGCATGATCTCTTTCATTCAACCTTGTTGGTTTTGAATTTAACAGCAGGTTATGCAATTTAATGAGATAAGGAGGGAGAAGGGAGAGCGAGAGGGAGTGAGGGGAGAGAGAGAGGATTGAGATTGAGAGGGATAGATGGGGTAGAGACAGAGGGAGTGAGGGGGGACAATGAGAGCAATATAGAGGGGAGAGAGGAAGAGAGAGGGACACAGACAGAGAGAGTGGCTGGGAGACAGATAAGGGAGAGAGAGATTTAGCTACACAAATCAATTGTGTTTTGACGTGATGACATTGGAAGAGTTGGTTCTCATGAATGAAAATTAATGAGGGAGGGCCGTGATTATTTTATATTACCATAATCCCCCCCTCTGCCTCTCCGTCCCCCTCTCTTTCTTCCTTTCTCCCTCTTTCTCTCACTCTCTCCCTCTCCCTCTCTCCCCTTCTTCTTCTCTCCCTCTCCCCTTCTTCTTCTCTCCCTCTTTCCCTTTCTTCTTCTCTCCCTCCCCTTCTTATTCTCTCCCTCCCGCCATTTCTCACTGCAGATCCTCTCACTCAATATTATTGAGAGGGAGAGAATAATAAGGGGAGAGGGAGAGAAGAAGAGGGAGAGAAGAAGAGGGGGAGAGAGGGAGAGAAGAAGAGGTGGAGAGAGGGAGAGAAGAAGAGGTGGAGAGAAGAAGAGGGGGAGAGGGAGAAAAGAAGAGGGAGAGAGAGAGGGAGAGAAGAAGAGGTGGAGAAAGGGAGAGAAGAAGAGGAAGAGAAGACGAGGGAGTGAAGAAGAGGGAGAGAAGAAGAGGGGGAGAGAGGGAGAGAAGAAGAGGTGGAGAGAGGGAGAGAAGAAGAGGTGGAGAGAGGGAGAGAAGAAGAAGGGGAGAGAGGGAGAGAAGAAGAGGTGGAGAGAGTTACATTCAGAGAAGGGGAACCTGTCCCAGCATGGTTAAACACAGCAGGGAGATTGATCATATGGCTCTCCCTCCTCTCTCTCTCACTCTCCTCTCTCACTATCCCTCATCACTCACTCACCCTCTCTCACTCACCCTCTATTCTCACTCTCCCTCCTCTCTCCTTCCTCTTTCACTCACTCACCCTCTCTCACTCACTCTCCCTCCTCTCTCACTCACTCTCCCTCCTCTCTCACTCTCACTATCCCTCATCTCTCACTCACTCACCCTCTCTCACTCACTCACCCTCCATTCTCACTCTCCCCCCTCTCTCACTCTCCTTCCTCTCTCACTCACCCTCTCTCACTCACTCTCCCTCCGCTCTCTCTCCCTCCTCTCTCACTATCCCGCCTCTCTTACTCACTCACCCTCCTCTCTCACTCACCCTCATCTCTCTCACTCACCTCCACTTCCTCCTCTCTCACTCTCTCTATCCTCTCTCATTCCCTCTCTCCGCGGTATCAATAACTCAGTTATAGAAATGGAATGCAGAAGGAGTAATTGTGCAGGTTGACGTTTATTGTCATGAATAGGCAGGCAGGACTGAGCGATTTCCGATAGAAGGACCATCGTAAAAATTCTAGAAAATAAAAAGCTTTTTAATCTTAATTTAAGGTTAGGGTTAGCCATTAGGGTTAGCAGTGTGGTTAAGGTTAGAGTTAGGGTTAAGGTTATGGTTTGTGGCTGTGCCAGATACTGACCACTCTGCAGAGCTTCCTCCAGAGAAAGATTCAGTGATAATAATTGTCATGCTGCGGTAATTGTGGTGTTTATTAAAAGTGGTGCAGGTCTGGTCTCCCACACATACACACACACACGCACACACACACACACACACGCACACACGCATGCACACACACACACACTCCTCCCTTTCCCAGTCCCTCCCCTCGGCTACAGACGATGAAACATCCTGACGTATCTGCTGCTAGGCAACACCTCCTCACCAGAGCAGCAAAGTACCTCATTGTTTTTCTGCCATTCAGAGCAGCTGTCTCAAGGTCTCTGTCTCCCAGAGAGGATGGAGGACACCTCTCTGTGTGTGTGTGTGTGTGTGTGTGTGTGTGTGTGTGTGTGTGTGTGTGTGTGTGTGTGTGTGTGTGTGTGTGTGTGTGTGTGTGTGTGTGTGTGTGTGTGTCACGACTCCCACCGAAGGTGGCGCCCCCTCCTGCTCGGGTGGCGCTCGGCGGTCGTCGTCACCGGCCTACTAGCTGCCACTGATTCCTTTTTGTTTTCCCCCTTTCTGTTATTGTTTGCACCTGTCCTTAGTTGGGTTGATTAGCGGGGCTATATGAGCTAGCTGGCCCGCCTGCTCTTTGTGCGGGATTGTTTCTCCGTTGTTTGCTTGTGTTTTTGCGCTAGTGCGTGGTTTTGCGCCGACTGCTGTGTTTTTCCCCTGTGTTTGGGGCACTTTGTTTTATGTGCGCTCTCATCGCTGTTTGGGGTGGCTTGTGTTTTCGCCATTTGGCTCATTAAAAGCCACTACCCTGTATCGCTGCTTCCTGCGTTTTATTCCTCTCCCACTATGCCCGAGCATTACAGTGTGTGTGTGTGTGTGTGTGTGTGTGTGTGTGTGTGTATATATATGTGTGTGTGTGTGTCTCTCTCTCCCTATATGTTCCCTGTGGGATCTCTGAGACAACACTGTGCACTCCTCTGCACAGGAAGGAAGGAAGGAAGGAAGGAAGGAAGGAAGGAAGAGAGAGAGAGGAGGGAACCATCCAAGGTCTCTATCAACACACACAACGACAATCCCTCTCCATCTCTATTTTCACCTGCATGTCTTAGTGAGGACAATCGGTTTCATAAGACACAGTTTTACAACAGCACATCCGTTGGCTAGATCTCTTAACTAGGCTTTAGATGTGATTGGATGTAATGTGTGTACAGAGTCATGCTAGGGGGTATGTATCCAGTGTAGATGTAACACCTCTATTATGTTCTAGTTGTCTGCCCACAGCCGCTCTGAGGGTTATAGACTTCTCTGAAGTGTCCGCTACGTGTGTGTGCTTGCAGATGTAGGATCTTCATTTGAGCCAGTTTGCTACAGCATGAAAATAATCCTGCAGCATCAAGAAAGGTGAATTATTATGTGGATTATAATTAATGGAAATTCTTTAGGAGTTGATATATTTTTCGTGAGGGAAAATGAAGTCTGAAATTCTAAAGTGGAAATTACAAACTTCAGAAGCATTTTTAAACCTCAAACACACTACAAAATGTCCTGCATTGCAGGATAGTTCTACAGCAACAGGGTGATCAAATTAAGATCCTAAGTAACCTCGCTAGGGACTCACTCCTAGCTGATCGTGCATTCTACAACACTAATAACTGCCCTGAAAATCCCACACAGAGGGTAGGGCTAATTTGTGTGACATACACACACACACACACACACACACACACACACACACACACACACACACACACACACACACACACACACACACACACACACACACACACACACACACACACACACACACACACACACACACACACACACACACACACACACACACACACACACGTAGACAGGCAGGCAGACACTCAATAGAATGTGCGAACAAAAGAAAAGGCCAGAGATGAGGAACACTTTTTATTCTAAAGCAATTGTGCTCTTGGGAGCTGCCTGAATGAAAAGTTTGTAGACAGCACTCTGGCCCAGAACATGGTCTTTCCTGTTTCATACAGAAACCTTCCTTTCATACAGAAACCTTCCTTTGATTTCAAGGGACTGTAAATGGCTGTGGTGGGAATTAGAGAGAGAAAGTACCTTATCAATACCCTGCCTGCCTCTTCTTTGGGTTTCCTCTTGGCTCCTCTCAGAGGAAGAACACTGGTGGGGATGATAACGGTGCCTGCTCAGTGTCAGGCACATTTTCACCTCCAGTTATAAAGGAAGGATTATCATTCACACACACACGGGAACGGAGGAAAGGAGAGTGGGAGAGAGAGAGAGAGAGTGGAGAGAGAGAGCGAGAGAGAGAGAGAGAGAGAGAGAGAGAGAGAGAGAGAGAGAGAGAGAGTGGGAGAGAGAGAGAGAGAGAGAGAGAGAGAGTGGAGAGAAGTGATATTGTATGAGGTGATGCAAAATGCAGTACAATAGTAATGTTGCTGGAGGAGTTTTGATTGTTCAAGGTTGGAAGGGAGCTTGTTACAGTATCTGTTAATAAAAACGTACACTTTTTATATATACAAAAGTATGTGGACACCCCTTCAAATCAGGAGATTCAGCTATTTCAGGCACAACCGTTGCTGACAGGTGTATAAAATCGAGCACACAGCCATGTAATCCCCATAGACAAACATTGGCAGTAAAATGGCCATGCTGAAGAGCTCAGTGGCCTTCAATGTGGTAACGTCATAGGACGCAACCTTTCCAACAAGTCAGTTCGTCAAATTTCTGCCTTGCTAGGGCTGCCCAGTTCATCTGTAAGTGCTCTTATTGTGAAGTGGAAACGTCTAGGAGCAACAATTGCTCCGCCACAAAATGGTAGGCCACACAAGCTCACAGAAAGGGACCGCCGAGTGCTGAAGCGCGTAACATGGAAAAATAATCTGTTCTCGGTTGCAACACTCAATACCGAGTTCCAAACTGCCAGTGGAAGCAACTTCAGCACAATAACTGTTCGTCTGGCTCTTCATGAAATGGGTTTCCATGGCCGAGCAGCTTCAAACAAACCTACGCTTCACCATCTAGTGAAGTCCGATGGACAAATATGTGTTTGGCGAATGCCAGGAGAATGCTACCTGCCCCAATGCATAGTGCCAACTGTAAAGTTTGGTGGAGGAGGAATAATGGTCTAGGGCTGTTTTTCATGGTTCGGGCTTGGCCCCTTATTTTCAGTGAAGGGAAATCTTAACACTGCAGCATACAATGACATTCTAGATGATTCTGTGCTTCCAACTTTGACAATGCCCCCATGCACAAAGTGAGGTCCATACATAAATGGTTTGTTGAAATCGCAGTGGAAGAACTTGACTGGACTGCACAGAGCCCTGGCCTAGACCGCATCGAACACCATTGGGATGAATTGGAATGCCAACTGCGAGTCAGGCCTAATTGCCCAACATCAGTGTCCGACCTCACTAATGGAAGCAAGTCCCCACAGCAATGTTCCAACATCTAGTGGAAAGCCTTCCCGGAAGAGTGGAGGCTGTTATAGCAGCAAAAGAGGGACCAACTCCATATTAATGCCCATGATTTTTGAATGAGCTGTTTGACGAGCAGGTGTCCACATACTTTTGGTCATGTGGTGTACCTTAACTATACTATACAATAATTCACAACAACCACAATGACAGAAGCAACAGCTCTATACAATAAGAGTGGGTTATGTTACTGTAGAAATGTGTTGTGCATACAGCCGTGTTCACACGCAGAGCTGCTGTGCAGTGTTTAATAATGAAAGGGACATTGTTTTCACTCCAAAACTGTTTGTGTTCCAAATGGCACCCTATTCCCTATATAGTGCGCTACTTTTGACCAGAGCTCTACGAGTAGTGCACTAGGGAATAGGGTGCCAAACGCAGCCACTGTGAGTTAATGGACTGGATCTTTCTATTGGAATTACTTAATTAGCAGAAACAGGCGCTAATTACTTAGGGAGAAACCAACATTAAAGCCTAAACTTGAAAACAGACTGATATGACTATAAAACATATTTCCTCCTAATTCTGTGTGATCATATCAAGCCCTCAAGTCCTCAAGTCATTCCCTGCTTGGTGACAATGGTTCTGTGTTTAGGAAAAACCCACCCATTACAGAAGCTAATTCCTTAAATACATGAGTGAACTTGAGGAGTAATTTCAGCTGATTGCCGGCTTTAATGAACTTATGTGCTCAGATAATGAAGGATTTAAACAATTGATTGATTGCAATTGATTGATTGCAAGTTTTTAGGGCACAGTTTTCTAGAAATCTGTCATTTTGCCCATGAACAAGGCAGTTAGCCCACTTTTCCCCGGTAGTCCGTCATTGTAAATAAGAATTTTTCTTAACTGACTTACCTAGTTCAATTTTTTTTAAAGAAAAAACCACAGAGACTTCAGATCAAAGTAAAACAACAGCACTTCGCAGAAAGGCTTAGGTTTCCAATAAAACTCATAGCAAATTTCAGGCTGAATAGAGCCATTACACCAAAAATAATAAAGCCCAATGCCTGGAAGGAGATGAGATCTGAAAGCAGAAAGGTATCTTAGTAAGAGGCACATAGTAGACAAATAGTGGATAGAAGACAGATAGTAGACAGATAGTGGATAGAAGCCAGATAGTACAGTAGACAGATAGTGGATAGAAGACAGGATAGAAGACAGATAGTGGATAGAAGACAGAATAGAAGACAGATAGTAGACAGATAGTGGATAGAAGACAGATAGTAGACAGATAGTGGATAGAAGACAGCAAGTCGATAGAAGACAGATAGTGGATAGAAGACAGGATAGAAGACAGATAGTGGATAGAAGACAGAATAGAAGACAGATAGTAGACAGATAGTGGATAGAAGACAGATAGTAGACAGATAGTGGATAGAAGACAGCAAGTCGATAGAAGACAGATAGTGGATAGAAGACAGATAGTGGATAGAAGACAGAAAGTGAATAAAAGACAGATAGTAGATAGAAGACAGATAGTGGATAGAAGACAGATAGTGAATAGAAGACAGATAGTGGATAGAATACAGATAGTAGGTAGAATACAGATAGAGAATACAGATAGTAGGTAGAATACAGATAGAGAATACAGATAGTAGGTAGAATACAGATAGAGAATACAGATAGTAGGTAGAATACAGATATAGAATACAGATAGTAGGTAGAATACAGATAGAGAATACAGATAGTAGGTAGAATACAGATAGAGAATACAGATAGTAGGTAGAATACAGATAGAGAATACAGATAGAGAATACAGATAGTAGGTAGAATACAGATAGAGAATACAGATAGAGAATACAGTGGCTTGCGAAGTATTCAACCCTTGGCATTTTCCCTATTTTGTTGCCTTACAACCTGGAATAACATTTTTTAGGGGGTTTGTATCATTTGATTTACACAACATGCCTATCACTTTGAAGACGCAAAATATTTTTTATTGTGAAACAAACAAGAAATAAGACAAGAAAACGGAAAATTTGAGTGTGCATAACTATTCACCCTCCCAAAGTCAATACTTTGTAGAGCCACCTTTGGCAGCAATTACAGCTGCAAGTCTCTTGGGGTATGTCTCGATAAGCTTGGCACATCTAGCCACTGGGATTTTTGCCCATTCTTCAAGGCAAAACTGCTCCAGCTCCTTCAAGTCGGATGTGTTCCGCTGGTGTACAGCAATCTTTAAGTCATACCACAGATTCTCAATTGGATTGAGGTCTGGGCTTTGACTAGGCCATTCCAAGACATCTACATGTTTCCCCTTAAACCACTTGAGTGTTGCTTTAGCAGTATGCTTAGGGTCATTGTCCTGCAGGAAGGTGAACCTCCGTCCCAGTCTCAAATCTCTTGAAGACTGAAACAGGTTTCTGACCTGTTTCCCAGTCCCTGCCGATGAAAAATATCCCCACAGCATGATGCTGCCACCACCATGCTTCACTGTGGGGATGGTGTTCCCGGGGTGGTGGGAGGTATTGGGTTTGTGCCAGACATAGCGTTTTCCTTGATGGCCAAAAAGCTCAATTTTAGTCTCATCTAACCAGAGTAACTTCTTTCATATGTTTGGGGAGTCTCCCACATGCCTTTTGGCGAACAACAAACGTGTTTGCTTATTTTTTTCCTTAAGCAATGGCTTTTTTCTGGCCACTCTACCGTAAAGCCCAGCTCTGTGGAGTGTACGGCTTAAAGTGGTCCTATGGAAAGATACTCCAATCTCCGCTGTGGAGCTTTGCAGCTCCTTCAGGGTTATCTTTGGTCTCTTTGTTGCCTCTCTGATTAATGCCCTCCTTGCCTGGTCCATGAGTTTTGATGGGTGGCCCTCTCTTGGCAGGTTAGTTGTGGTGCCATGTTCTTTCCATTTTCTTATAATGGATTTAATGGTGCTCCGTGGGATGTTCAAAGTTTCAGATATTTTTTTATAACCCAACCCTGATCTGTACTTCTCCACAACTTTGTCCCTGACCTGTTTGGAGAGCTCCTTGGTCTTCATAGTGCCGCTTGCTTGGTGGTGCCCCTTGCTTAGTGGTGTTACAGACTCTGGGGCCTTTCAGAACAGGTGTATATATATACTGAGATCATGTGACAGATCATGTAACACTTAGATTGCACACAGGTGTACTTTATTTAACTAATTATGTAACTTCTGAAGGTATTTGGTTGCACTAGATCTTATTTAGGGACTTCATAGCAACTGGGGTGAATACATACGCACGCACCACTTTTCCGTTTGTAATTTTTTTGCATTTTTGGAAACAAGGACTATTTTGTGTATGTCCATTACATGAAATCCGAATAAAAATCTATTTAAATTACACGTTGTAATGCAACAAAATAGGAAAAATGCCAAGGGGAGTGAATACTTTTGCAAGGCACTGTAGAAGACAGATAGTAGGTAGAAGACAGATAGTAGATAGAAGACAGATAGTGGATAGACAACAGATTGTGGATTTTCCGCACTGTGGATTCCTAAATCAAGTGGCATGTCGCTCTATCCGGGACACAAATAAATAAAAACTGAAATGCACTATTTGCAAAGATTGTGTTATCCTGATCTGCTGTTTGATTAGTTGCCAACCACAAACAGAGTACTCAGGAGGTTTATCAAACTAATTCAACCAATTATAAGAGGCTCATCATTGGTTGCCATGCATGCTCATACCAGTGATAAGAAATCAAGTCACATCAACCATAGTGGCCCGAACTCAAGAGATCTGTCCACTTTCTGCCATGTATGTACATGTGGTGGGAGGAGATGTAACTAGATGGTTATGGCCACTGAGGCAATGTTTGTATCTGTGTGTGGTACCTCATAGATCTGTGTGTGTGGTACCTCATAGATCTGTGTGTGTGGTACATCATAGATCTGTGTGTGTGGTACATCATAGATCTGTGTGTGTGTGTGGTACATCATAGATCTGTGTGTGTGTGTGGTACATCATAGATCTGTGTGTGTGGTACATCATAGATCTGTGTGTGTGGTACATCATAGATCTGTGTGTGTGGTACATCATAGATCTGTGTGTGTGGTACATCATAGATCTATGTGTGTGTGTGGTACATCATAGATCTGTGTGTGTGGTACATCATAGATCTGTGTGTGTGGTACATCATAGATATATGTGTGTGTGTGGTACATCATAGATCTGTGTGTGTGGTACATCATAGATCTGTGTGTGTGGTACATCATAGATCTGTTTGTGTGTGTGTGGTACATCACGGATCTCTCTCTCTCTGTGTGTGTGTGTGTGTGTTGTGTGTGTGTGGTACATCATGGATCTGTGTGTGGTACATCATGGATCTGTGTGTGTGTGTGTGTGTGTGTGTGTGTGTGTGTGTGTGTGTGTGTGTGTGTGTGTGTGTGGTACATCATGGATCTGTGTGCGGTACATCATAGATCTATGTGTGTGGTACATCATGGATCTGTGTGTGTGTGTGTGTGTGTGTGTGTGTGTGTGTGTGTGTGTGTGTGTGTGTGTGTGTGTGTGTGTGTGTGTGTGTGTGGTACATCATGGATCTGTGTGCGGTACATCATAGATCTATGTGTGTGTGCATGTTTATGTTAATGTTTGAACATGTTCATGTCTGTAGGTGTGAGTGTGAAGACCACAGACAGGCCAGTCTCCATCCACATAGCTGGTGTTTACATACAGAGTATATCTGCTGACCAAGCAGTGCTCCTTCTGAATAATTATTACAGTCCCACTGCAGATATATACACTACACACAATACTGCAGATAAAATGATAAACTACACAGCAAACTATTACATATATAATTATACATTACACAGCACAATATTACATCTATAATTATACACTGCACAGCAGAATATTACATATATAATTATACACTACACACAATACTACAGATATAATTATATACCCCACAGCAGAATACTACATATATAATTAGACACCACACACAATACTACAAATATAATTATACACTACACACAATACTACATAATTATACACTACACACAATACTACATATGTAATTATACACTACACACAATACTACAGATATAATTATACACCACAGAAAATACTACAGATTTAATTATACACTACACAGTACAATACTACAGATATAATTATACACTACACTCAATAATTCAGAATACTCAAATAAACCCTATTTTCTGAAGAAATGAATCAAGAGATCACTGGACTGTGCGATCCAATGAATGAACCTCTAACGTCATATCTACTGATTTTGATTGGTGTTTTATGATAATACTGTTTTAGTTTTATAGATGTCTCTACAATGCTACAGTTGCTAATATAAAGTGTTTCAAATACATGTGACAAAACCAAAACTCAGACTAAAGCTACCAGTTATATCATCTCAGACTAAAGCTACCAGTTATATCATCTCAGTCTAAAGCTACCAGTTATATCATCTCAGACTAAAGCTACCAGTTATATCAACTCAGACTAAAGCTACCAGTTATATCATCTCAGACTAAAGCTATCAGTTATATCATCTCAGTCTAAAGCTATCAGTTATATCATCTCAGACTAAAGCTACCAGTTATATAATCTCAGACTAAAGCTACCAGTTATATCATCTCAGACTAAAACTACCAGTTATATCATCTCAGACTGAAACTACCAGTTAAATCAACTCAGACTAAAGCTACCAGTTATATAATCTCAGACTAAAACTACCAGTTATATCATCTCAGACTGAAACTACCAGTTATATCAACTCAGACTAAAACTACCAGTTATATCATCTCAGACTGAAACTACCAGTTATATAATCTCAGACTAAAGCTACCAGTTATATCAACTCAGACTAAAACTACCAGTTATATCAACTCAGACTGAAACGACCAGTTATATCATCTCAGACTAAAGCTACCAGTTATATCAACACCACCATACTGTACACTGAGTGTACAAAACATTAAGAACACCTGCTCTTTCTATGACATAGACTGACCAGGTGAATCCAGGTGAAAGCTATGATCCCTTATTGATGTAACTTGTTAAATCCACTTCAATCAGAGTAGATGAAGGGGAGGAGACCGGTTAAAGAAGGATGTTTAAGCCTTGAGACAATTGAGACATGGATTGAGTAGGTGTGCCATTCAGAGGGTGAAGGGGCAAGACAAAAGTTTTAAGTTCCTTTGAACGGGGTATGGCAGTATGTGTCAGGTGCACCGGTTTGTGTCAAGAACTGCAATGCTGCTGGGTTTTTCACACTCAACAGTTTCCCGTTGTGTATCAAGAATGGTCCACCACCTAAAGAACATCCAGTCAACTTAACACAACTGTTGGAAGTGTTGGAGTCAACATGGACCAGCATCCTTGTGGAACCCTTTCAACACTTTCGACAGTCCATGCCCCAACAAATTGAGGCTTTTCTGAGGGCAAAAGATATTAGGAAGGTGTTGTTTATGTTTTGTACATTCGGTGTATAGTGTGACTCTGGTTGTGTACCAAATGGCACCCTATCCCCGATATAATGCAATACTTTCAACCAGGACCCATAGGGATGATTCTCTATATAGTGGGGCCATGGGGCTGATTCTCTATATAGTGGGTCCATGGGGCCATGCGGCTGATTCTCTATATAGTGGGTCCATGGGGCCATGCGGCTGATTCTCTATATAGTGGGGCTATAGGGCTGATTCTCTATATAGTGGTTCCATGGGGCTGATTCTCTATATAGTGGGTCCATGGGGCTGATTCTCTATATAGTGGGTCTATAGGGCTGATTCTCTATATAGTGGGTCCATGCGGCTGATTCTCTATATAGTGGGGCCATGGGGCTGATTGTCAGTTTAATTCAGGTCTGAATTAAAATGAATCCAGATGAGGAATGACGTGCAGCATGGGCTGCGTCTCAATCCGCTGATATCGCCCTTCCGCATCTGCGGTGCAAGGTGGCCTAGCAACAGCGGTGCAAGGTGGCCTAGCAACAGTGGTGTTTGTCAAACCATGAGACATCCCGAAATCGGTCTTCTCACAAAAACATTTGTAGCCTCCGAAAGATGAGACTCTCACAAACACTACGTCCCCTACAAACCCCACGGGACTCGTCTGAAGTCGGTAACGCTGATGTGCCAACTTCTATCTGTAACGTCCAAACTGTTTGGCCTACAAACTAATATCACAAACACGATGGTGTTCTCCGTTCTGCTCTACGACCCCCACAAGTGTCACGGGACTCGTCTGAAGGTAACCCATAAAAATGAATGGAAGTATGGAGGTACAGTTTTGTGCCAACATAAATAAGGGTTAATATCTCCTAGATATAAAAAGTGGGGGAAAAAAGTATTTGATCCCCTGCTGATTTTGTATGTTTGCCCACTGACAAAGAAAGGATCAGTCTATAATTTTAATGGTAGGTTTATTTGAACAGTGAGAGACAGAATAACAACAAAAATATCCAGAAAAACGCATGTCAGAAATGTTATAAATTGATTTGCATTTTAATGTGGGAAATAAGTATTTGACCCACTCTCAATCAGAAAGATTTCTGGCTCCCAGGTGTCTTTTATACAGGTAACGAGCTGAGATTAGGAGCACACTCTTAAAGGGAGTGCTCCTAACCGCAGCTTGTTACCTGTAAAAAAGACAGCTGTCCACAGAAGCAATCAATCAATCGATTCCAAACTCTCCACCATGGCCAAGACCAAAGAGCTCTCCAAGGATGTCAGGGACAAGATTGTAGACCTACACAAGGCTGGAATGGGCTACAAGACCATCGCCAAGCAGCTTGGTTAGAAAGTGACAACAGTTGGTGCGATTATTCACAAATGGAATAAACACAAAAGAACTGTCAATATCCCTCGGCCTGGGGCTCCATGCAAGATCTCACCTCGTGGAGTTGCAATGATCATGAGAACGGTGAGGAATCAGCCCAGAACTACACAGGAGGATCTTGTCAATGATCTCAAGGCAGCTGGGACCATAGTCACCAAGAAAACAATTGGTAACACACTACGCCGTGAAGGACTGAAATCCTGCAGCGCCCGCAAGGTCCCCCTGCTCAAGAATACATATACATGCCTGTCTGAAGTTTGCCAATGAACATCTGATTGACTCAGAGGACAACTGGTGAAAGTGTTGTGGTCAGATGAGACCAAAATGGAGCTATTTGACATCAACTCAACTCGCCGTGTTTGGAGGAGGAGGAATGCTGCCTATGACCCCAAGAACACCATCTCCACCGGCAAACATGAAGGTGGAAACATTATGCTTTGGGGGTGTTTTTCTGCTAAGGGGACAGGACAACTTCACCGCATCAAAGGACTGGGCCATGTACCGTGAAATCTTGGGTGAGAACCTCCTTCCCTCAGCCAGGGCATTGAAAATGGGTCGTGGATGGGTATTCCAGCATGACAATGACCCAAAACACACGGCCAAGGCAACAAAGGAGTGGCTCAAGAAGAAGCACATTAAGGTCCTGGAGTGGCCTAGCCAGTCTCCAGACCTTAATCCCATAGAAAATCTGTGGAGGGACCTGAAGGTTCGAGTTGCCAAACGTCAGCCTCGAAACCTTAATGACTTGGAGAAGATCTGCAAAGAGGAGTGGGACAAAATCCCTCCTGAGATGTGTGCAAACCTGGTGACCAACTACAAGAAACGTCTGACCTCTGTGATTGCCAACAAGGGTTTTGCCACCAAGTACTAAGTCATGTTTTGCAGAGGGGTCAAATACTTATTTCCCTCTATAAAATGCAAATCATTTTATAACATTTTTGACATGCGTTTTTCTGGATTTGTTGTTGTTATTCTATCTCTCACTGTTCAAATAAACCTACTATTAAAATTATAGACTGATCATTTCTTTGTAAGTGGGCAAACGTACAAAATCAGCAGGGGATCAAATACTTTTTTCCACCACTGTAGGACAGACACTTCAAAAACGTATTCCTTATTCTTCATGATATTTTTTGACTGTCTTATAGAGGGAATAGGTTGCAATTTGGGATGCAAGCAGTCTCCTCAGGAGTGTGGGCAACAGGGAGCCAAGCAGTTATCAAAAGGTTGGTGGTTCAAATCCCTGAGACGACTAGCTTCCCTTGAGCAATGCACTTAACCCTAATTGCTCCTGTAAGTTGCTCTGGATAAGTCTGTCTGTAAAAAGGAGGGCCAAGTGGTTTATCCTGTTGCCAAAAGGCTATCTGCTGTTATGCCAACAATTAGACGTTTTTTCATGGGAATTCACGATCATGTTGGGAATGTGAATTCACAATAACATAATTAACCTTAAGTTTTAAGATGGGCCAAAATATGTCTATTTACTCATGCTGTAGTAAGAAGACCACATGATCAAAGTCATGAGTTACATTGTCTGAGACCTGAAGACCCACGTTAGCTACCAGAGTTTATACCTACGCTTTAGCTCAGTGCGATTACAGCAGGGTTCGATATCTGGTCAGTTACACAAGTCTGTACAACATCTATCAAAACCTCAGTTTCCCTAGAGACTTTTCCACTTTTCTCCTCTTCACACTTTTTAACTTCTGTCAACTCAATAATGTACTGTTTTCTTCACAGGCATCCACCAATAGCATCACGTCCACCATGGATCCTACTGGTGAGAGCACATACATAGTGGAGTTAACAGTCTTCATGTTTAAATATAAAATGCTAAACAACTGGATCTATCTGATTCTGATTAGCTCAGACTGGTTCTATCTGATTCTGACTGGCTCAGACTGGATCTATCTGATTCTGACTGGCTCAGACTGGTTCTATCTGATTCTGATTAGCTCAGACTGGTTCTATCTGGCTCTGATTAGCTCAGACTGGTTCTATCTGATTCTGATTGGCTCAGACTGGTTCTATCTGATTCTGACTGGCTCAGACTGGTTCTATCTGATTCTGACTGGCTCAGACTGGTTCTATCTGATTCTGACTGGCTCAGACTGGTTCTATCTGATTCTGACTGGCTCAGACTGGTTCTATCTGATTCTGATTAGCTCAGACTGATTCTATCTGGCTCTGATTAGCTCAGACTGGTTCTATCTGATTCTGATTAGCTCAGACTGGTTCTATCTGATTCTGACTGGCTCAGACTGGTTCTATCTGGCTCTGATTAGCTCAGACTGGTTCTATCTGATTCTGATTAGCTCAGACTGGTTCTATCTGATTCTGACTGGCTCAGACTGGTTCTATCTGGCTCTGATTAGCTCAGAATGGTTCTATCTGGCTCTGATTAGCTCAGACTGGTTCTATCTGATTCTGACTGGCTCAGACTGGTTCTATCTGGCTCTGATTAGCTCAGACTGGTTCTATCTGGCTCTGATTAGCTCAGACTGGTTCTATATGATTCTGAGTGGCTCAGACTGGTTCTATCTGGCTCTGATTAGCTCAGACTGGTTCTATCTGATTCTAACTGGCTCAGACTGGTTCTATCTGGCTCTGATTAGCTCAGACTGGTTCTATCTAACTCTGATATAGTCAGACTGGTTCTATCTGGTTGTTATTGTACAAAGTAGCAGTATGTTGACCGGATGAGGAAAACATCCACAATAACAGCAGAATTTACTCTTATCATCAGAACCACTCTGTCCATTAAGCCTGTTTCCTGGTGGGGCTAACATCATTGTCTATCACTACATCTTCCCATAGACATATTTCTTTCCCCCTCTAACATGTCTTATTGCTACTCTGATGTGTCTTTTCAGGCTCAGTCAAACGTATAACCCATTATTAGTTAATGGCTGGCTGGATGTTTACTCATGT
Organism: Salmo trutta; assembly: GCF_901001165.1. Classification (NCBI taxonomy): domain Eukaryota; kingdom Metazoa; phylum Chordata; class Actinopteri; order Salmoniformes; family Salmonidae; genus Salmo; species Salmo trutta. The sequence continues at coordinate 9,875,255 of NC_042959.1, read as the reverse complement.
TGGCGTTGTTTGTGGCATCCAGACAGTGAAAGTGTTCCTGGTGTTTGTGGACATCTTCCACTGAACAGCAACTCTAAGGGTGTATCCAAAATGTCATCCTATTCCCTATATAGTGCACTACTTTTGACCTATGACTAAGGTTCAGCTAATGGGTCAGATTGTATGGTCAGCATATACAAATGTAGGTGGCCTTACTTGCTCTAGCATAATTGGCTGGTTCAATCACTTCCCTGCTACCCTTCCCAAGGTCATATTGATATGGGTTCCTCTCTGTATCCTTCACAGTGCACATCTAACAGTGGCAGAGACAGCAGTGGCAGAGGTCTACAGGAGAGTGGTCTGGGCTTGTGACCCAAACAGCACCCTATTTACTATGTAGTGCACTACTTTGACTGGAGCACTATGGACCCTGGCCAAAAGAAGTGCACTAGATAGGGAATAGGGTGTTTTTCTTCATTAACCCTCAGTATCTCCCTCAGACACCACAGGAGTACTTTAAAACACCATCCAAATTACAGCTAATACTAATTATACCACTTATTTCCGCATTCCCCTACACTCACTTTCAACTTAATCACATATATCTCCTCTCTTCTTTGTCAGGAGGAAAATATGTTTGGGGGGAAATACAATTATCTTTAAGGAAGATACAGTTCTACCACTGGCTGGCACAGTCCAATGGTTCTCAGCATGAATTATATTCACATTTTGTATTTCTCTTTCTCACACGTTTCCAAGGAATTTAATGTGGTGACACCAGAATAGATCAGAGACTAAATTAATTGGAAGCCATAGACAGAGGAGTTACATGTATTTATTTTTCTATGCAGAATAATATGAATCTCCTATTCAAAAATAGCTCATTATTTCCTGAGATAAGAGGACACCTTTGAATGCCATTGTATTTTAATGTGCTATCTGCATAGGAAACATGAACTGGCAGTCAGCAGCCTAGTCGACAAGATAACTAGGATTCACTAACTCTCATTAGAATGTGACAATATAATAATATATTTAGTGGAACTTTAATCCAAAGTGACTTAGTCACGCATGCATTTTACATATGAATGAAAAAGGCTTCCAAATTCTTCATGAAAGTTATTTTTAACTGCATTTGTCATTCCAAAGGTTCCCTCTGTTCCTGTATGCCATATTTAAGATGCACGAGAAGCCTCTGAATGACTGATTCATACCAGGACTGCTGATCAGTCACTTACAGACCATTTGCAGGCAGCAGAATTAGAGGAGATGTTTGCTGAGTTCAGGAAGAATGGAGGAATGGATGCATGCATGCATGAATGAATGAGTAAATGGATGAATGAATAAATTAATGAATAGAATAAATGAATAGAATAGATGAATGACGGAACACATGAACCTTAAGGACAGACGAGAAGCAAATAGACGAGAAGCAAATACAGCGAGTGCACATTTAATTCATAAACAGACATGAAACAAGACAGGACAGCGTCCGGACATGAAAAACATAACGACATTAATGCTGACACAGGGAACAAACTGAGGAACAGACAGATATAGAAGGGGAAATCAATAAAGTGAAGGAGTCCAGGTGAGTCCAATATTGCACTGGTGCGCAAAATGAGGGTGACAGGTGTGCGTAATGATGGGCAGCCTGGCGCCCTCGAGCGCCAGGGAGGGGGAGTGGGAGCAGGCGTTACATGAACAAATTAATTCAAGAGCCCAAAACCTAGAGCCCACCAGATCTAGCAGAGCACATTGATTGTAAGACAATGGTAGGGACAGGATCAATACCAGAGCAGGAGAGCTCTAGTCTAACAGAATTAATACCAGATCAGGAGAGCTCTAGTCTAACCTACCTAACAGAATCAATACCAGATCAGGAGAGCTCTAGTCTAACAGACCTAACATAATTAATACCAGATCAGGAAAGCTCTAGTCTAACAGACCTAACAGAATCAATACCAGATCAGGAGAGCTCTAGTCTAACATAATCAATACCAGATCAGGAGAGCTCTAGTCTAATAGAATTAATACCAGATCAGGAGAGCTCTAGTCTAACAGAATCAATACCAGATCAGGAGAGCTCTAGTCTAACAGAATCATTACTAGATCAGGAGAGCTCTAGTCTAACAGACCTAACATAATTAATACCAGATCAGGAAAGCTCTAGTCTAACAGACCTAACAGAATCAATACCAGATCAGGAGAGCTCTAGTCTAACAGAATCAATACCAGATCAGGAGAGCTGTAGTCTAATAGAATTAATACCAGATCAGGAGAGCTCTAGTCTAACAGAATCAATACCAGATCAGGAGAGCTCTAGTCTAACAGAATTAATACCAGATCAGGAGAGCTCTAGTCTAACATAATCAATACCAGATCAGGAGAGCTCTAGTCTAACATAATTAATACCAGATCAGGAGAGCTCTAGTCTAACAGAATTAATACCAGATCAGGAGAGCTCTAGTCTAACATAATTATTACCAGATCAGGAGAGCTCTAGTCTAACAGAATTAATACCAGATCAGGAGAGCTCAAGTCTAACAGAATTAATACCAGATCAGGAGAGCTCTAGTCTAACATAATTAATACCAGATCAGGAGAGCTCTAGTCTAATAGAATTATTACCAGATCAGGAGAGCTCTAGTCTAACAGAATCAATACCAGATCAGGAGAGCTCTAGTCTAACAGAATTAATACCAGATCAGGAGAGCTCTAGTCTAACCTACCTAACATAATCAATACCAGATCAGGAGAGCTCTAGTTTAACAGAATTAATACCAGATCAGGAGAGCTCTAGTCTAACAGAATTAATACCAGATCAGGAGAGCTCTAGTCTAACAGAATCAATACCAGATCAGGAGAGCTCTAGTCTAACAGAATTAATACCAGATCAGGAGAGCTGTAGTCTAACATAATTAATACCAGATCAGGAGAGCTCTAGTCTAACAGAATCAATACCAGATCAGGAGAGCTCTAGTCTAACAGAATCAATACCAGATCAGGAGAGCTGTAGTCTAACAGAATTAATACCAGATCAGTAGAGCTCTAGTCTAACAGAATTAATACCAGATCAGGAGAGCTCTAGTCTAACATAATTAATACCAGATCAGGAGAGCTCTAGTCTAACATAATTAATACCAGATCAGGAGAGCTCTAGTCTAACATAATTAATACCAGATCAGGAGAGCTCTAGTCTAACAGAATTAATACCAGATCAGGAGAGCTCTAGTCTAACAGAATTAATACCAGATCAGGAGAGCTTTAATCTAACCTACCTAACATAATTAATACCAGATCAGGAGAGCTCTAGTCTAACAGACCTAACAGAATCAATACCAGATCAGGAGAGCTCTAGTCTAATAGAATTAATACCAGATCAGGAGAGCTCTAGTCTAACAGAATCAATACCAGATCAGGAGAGCTCTAGTCTAACAGAATCAATACCAGATCAGGAGAGCTCTAGTCTAACAGACCTAACAGAATCAATACCAGATCAGGAGAGCTCTAGTCTAACAGAATCAATACCAGATCAGGAGAGCTCTAGTCTAATAGAATTAATACCAGATCAGGAGAGCTCTAGTCTAACAGAATCAATACTAGATCAGGAGAGCTCTAGTCTAACAGAATTAATACCAGATCAGGAGAGCTCTAGTCTAACAGACCTAACAGAATCAATACCAGATCAGGAGAGCTCTAGTCTAACAGAATCAATACCAGATCAGGAGAGCTCTAGTCTAACAGAATTAATACCAGATCAGGAGAGCTCTAGTCTAATAGAATTAATACCAGATCAGGAGAGCTCTAGTCTAACAGAATTAATACCAGATCAGGAGAGCTCTAGTCTAACAGAATTAATACCAGATCAGGAGAGCTCTAGTCTAACATAATTATTACCAGATCAGGAGAGCTCTAGTCTAACAGAATTAATACCAGATCAGGAGAGCTCTAGTCTAATATAATTATTACCAGATCAGGAGAGCTCTAGTCTAACAGAATCAATACCAGATCAGGAGAGCTCTAGTCTAACAGAATTAATACCAGATCAGGAGAGCTCTAGTCTAACAGAATTAATACCAGATCAGGAGAGCTCTAATCTAACCTACCTAACAGAATTAATACCAGATCAGGAGAGCTCTAGTCTAACAGATGTAACAGAAAGAAACAGAGATTAAATTAGTGTCAGGAGCTTCAGGCGTTTCATCAGGGAAACTAATAACACTGAGGTAACACTAGTCTGGTAAAACACAGCACCTATCCCCTTAGGGCTTCTGTTTAGAAAATGTCAGCCAGTTCCTGTCCACTTCCTCCTCACCAGAGTAGAAGAATACAACAAAAACACCCCAAAATATCAGTCTCCAAAAATAACAAATAACAACACATCTAACCCTAGAGACCCGTGGCTGTCTGCCCTGCCTGGATGAGTTTCTCTCTCTCTCACAGTCAGTGTCTCTCTCTGTCTCTCTCTCTTTCCTCTCTGAAGCCAACTAGAGACACCACTACATGATCTCTGTCATTTTGTACCTTTCCCCAGAAACCTGGTTGTAGTGTTTGATTGAATAGGACCAAAGCGCTGTGCTGTGTGTGTGTTCTAGAGTGTTTTACAGTGTTCTAGAGTGTTTTACAGTGTTCTAGAGTGTTTTACAGTGTTCTAGAGTATTTTACAGTGTTCTTGAGTGTTTTTGAATGTTAGCGACGCCCACTCCATCAGTCCTGTGTAGAGAGGGGGAAAGGTATTGTTTTTTGTAGTGTTTCTGGGCTCAGGTGGGACAGAGACTATAATGTTAATACAACCCATCTCTCAACATGTCCTGCACCTGCAGCGCTTTTCCTTCTGTCTGGGAGAGAGAGAGATCAGGTGTCTGTGGATGTACCCTGTTGAAGATGGTTATATATATAAACAGACTATGTTGTTAGAGTAATGTCTAGGATTATGATGTCTGTACACAATCCGGTTTCTGTACACAATGTTGAACAATTCAGGTGGTTAAATACTTACATGTAGGGTTAAGTTCTCTCTTCTGTTCCGTTTCCTCTCCTCTCCTCCCTCTACTCTGAGCCAGCCAGGAATGAGGCTTATTTCAGTGCCGTCTCCATTGTCAGGGAGAAAAATGAGAACATGACTGAGAGGGGCACAAAGCCGGCCTTTGACAGTAATGTGATTATGACGTGTAGGGTTGAATAGTGACATAGCGAGCAGGGGAAATGTGAATGGACATCAGTGCAGAGCCCTGCAGCATTTTATCATGGCCCCAGAACCTGCCCTGCCTGGGTTATACTCTCATTTCTAGGCCAGGGGGAAAGAAACAGCAGGTGTGTATATGCACTGACAGTAAAAACAATCTGTCACATGATCCTAATGTGTCCTATTTGATTGTCTGGAAGGTGGAGGATGAGGAGGAGAGAAGAAAATATGTCATAGCAGACTGATAGAGCTGTTTACATGCAGACCGATAGAGCTGTTTACATGCAGACCGATAGAGCTGTTTACATGGAGACCAATAGAGCTGTTTACATGCAGACTGATAGAGCTGTTTACATGCAGACCGATAGAGCTGTTTACTTGCAGACTGATAGAGCTGTTTACATGCAGACCGATAGAGCTGTTTACATGCAGACTGATAGAGCTGTTTACATGCAGACTGATAGAGCTGTTTACAGGCAGACCGATAGAGCTGTTTACATGCAGACTGATAGAGCTGTTTACATGCAGGCTGATAGAGCTGTTTACATGCAGACCGATAGAGCTGTTTACATGCAGACTGATAGAGCTGTTTACAGGCAGACCGATAGAGCTGTTTACATGCAGACTGATAGAGCTGTTTACATGCAGACCGATAGAGCTGTTTACATGCAGACTGATAGAGCTGTTTACATGCAGACTGATAGAGCTGTTTACATGCAGACCGATAGAGCTGTTTACTTGCAGACTGATAGAGCTGTTTACATGCAGACTGATAGAGCTGTTTACATGCAGACCGATAGAGCTGTTTACATGCAGACTGATAGAGCTGTTTACATGCAGACTGATAGAGCTGTTTACATGCAGACCGATAGAGCTGTTTACTTGCAGACTGATAGAGCTGTTTACATGCAGACTGATAGAGCTGTTTACATGCAGACCGATAGAGCTGTTTACATGCAGACCGATAGAGCTGTTTACATGCAGGTGACGTTCACAAGCTACTTTCTCTCTCACAGACGTACACACTTCTACTGTAGCTAACTACCTCTCTTCCTATTCTCTCCTCCCTCCCTGTGTGTTGGTTTAACCTTGTGCTCTGTCTGTGAGCCCAACATTTAATTGGCACCGTCAGAGGTGTGTGTGTTCGAGCCCAGCAGATAATGGAATGTTAGTGGGGCCTCTGACTTCACATCTGCTGTTGGCCAACTGCACTCTGAGGGACAGACAGATGGACAGAGGGGCAGGTGGACGGACAGCTCCATTCAGGTCTACAGGTAAGTATGTAGGTTTTATTTGTTTATCTCTCTGTGTGTGTGTGTGTGTGTGTGTGTGTATGTGTGTGTGTGTGATTGCAGGTCTGCTGCTAATGAAGAGATTCGTCCAGAGTGTAGTCATGCAATCACACACAGCCTTTCAATCAGTAGTGTCTTCTTCAGTCTTTCTGGGGAGAGAGAGAGAGAGAGAGAGAGAGAGAGAGAGAGAGAGAGAGAGAGAGAGAGAGAGAGAGAGAGAGAGAGAGAGAGAGAGAGAGAGAGAGAGAGAGAGAGAGAGAGAGACACACACACAACACAGGACCCACCAACCCTCTCCTAACAGCCCACCTGTCAGCGCCACTGAGGACACACAAAAGCCAGAAATTGTGCTCCTCATTGACTCAAATGGCAAATGCATTCAAGAGGATAAACTTTTTCCCAACCACAAAGTGGCTAAGCTCTGGTGCCCAAACACTAGGCATGCCCTGGAGCTGCTGTCAGAGGACAGACTAGGGTCCACCAGCCACATTATAAATCACATGGGCACAAATGACCTGAGGGCCCAGCAGGAAAGGGTGGCCACAGCACAATCAGGGAGTGATTGAAAAAGCTGCTTCCACTTTCCCCAAAGCACAAGTAGTTATCTCCACCCTGCAACCACGAAAAAACTTTCACCCTCCCACCATATAGCGGGTGAATGCAAACATTTTGCGAGACTGTGCCTCAAAACCTAATGTCTACCTGGCCCACCACTCCACCCTGGACTTGAACAGCATTTATAACCAGGTCCACCTCTACAAGGCAGCAATCCCAACTTTTGCCAGGACCCTGAAGGACGTCACCCTCAACTGAAGCCCCAGCACCTCACACAGGAGCAACAGAACAACGGACACCCCACCCACCCCAGCGAGACACCCTCCAAGACCTGCAACACCCCTTCCTGAAGGACCTGCACAGAGAGAACCCATGCCAAAAGGACCTACACCCAGACCACAGCATCACCAGCCACACACCAACCAGCTAAGACCACCCCAAGCAAACCCTGGCCACACTCTATATAGGCCACCCCATATCAGACCTATGCCCCTTCTGCCCACCCCATGACCCCTGCGGCAAGGACCTCAACATGACAGTAGGACATATGCCCAGGCTGTGAGCAGAGCAACAGGCTCAACCTCCACTACTACGAACACCCAAGCCCCATCCTGCGACCTAAGAGGTACACTACCGTTCAAAAGTTTGCTGTCCCTTAGAAATGTCCTTGTTTTTTTTTAAAGAAAATACCATTTTTTGTCCATTAAAATAACATAAAATTGATCAGAAATACAGTGTAGACATTGTTAATGTTGTAAAGGATTATTGTAGCTGGAAACGGCTGATTTTTTTAATGGAATATCTACATAGGCGTACAGAGGCCCATTATCAGCAACCATCACTCCTGTGTTCCAATGGCACATTGTGTTAGCTAATCCAAGTGTATTGTTTTAAAAGGCTAATTGATCATTAGAAAACCCTTTTGCAATTATGTTAGCACAGCTGAAACTGTTGTCCTGATTAAAGAAGCAATAAAACTGGCCTTCTTTAGACTAGTTGAGTATCTGGAGCATCAGCATTTGTGGGTTCGATTACAGGCTCAAAATGACCAGAAACAAAGAACTTTCTTCTGAAACTCGTCAGTTTATTCTTGTTCTGAGAAATGAAGGCTATTCCATGCGAGAAATTGTCAAGAAACTGACGATCTCGTACAACGCTGTGTACTACTCCCTTCACAGAACAGCGCAAACTGGTTCTAACCTGTCGGACTCTGGGTATGTACATAGTTAATGGTAGGCTTCGAGGGGACTCCTATGGTAGGTACACATATAGCTCATCTCTAGGCAGTAGTACTGTAGACTACTTTATCACTGACCTCAACCCAGAGTCTCTTAGTGTTCACAGTCAGTCCACTGACACCCCTATCAGATCACAGCAAAATCACATTCTACTTGAACAGAGAAATACTCAATCATGAGGCATCAAAGCCAAAGGAACTGAATAATATTAAGAAATTCTATAGATGGAAGGAATGTAGTGTTGAAATCTACCAAAAACTATTAGGCAACAACAAATTCAATCCCTTCTAGATAATTTCCTGGACAAAAGGTTTCACTGTGATAGTGAAGGTGTAAACTTGGCAGTAGAAAACCTAAACAGTATATTTTACCTCTCAGCTTCCCTATCAAATCTAAAAATGTCAAGCAGACAACCTAAGAAAATCAACAACAATGACAAATGGTTTGATTAAGAATGCAAAAACCTAAGAAAGAAATTTAAAAACCTATCCAACCAAAAACATAGAGACCCAGAAAACCTGAGCCTACGTCTTCACTATGGTGAATCACTAAAACAATACAGAAATACACTTCGGAAAAAGAAGGGACAGCATGTCAGAAATCAGCTCAATGTAATTGAAGAATCCATAGAATCTAACCTCTTCTGGGAAAATTGGAAAACAAACAACATGAAGAGTAATCTATCCAAAACGGAGATGTATGGATAAACCACTTCTCCAATCTTTTTGGCTCTATAACAGAGGACAAACAGCAAAAACATATACATGATCAAATACAAATCTTAGAATTAACTATTAAAGACTACCAGAACCAACTGGATTCTCCAATTACATTGAATGAACTAAAGGACAAAATACAAACCCTCCAACCCAAGAAGGCCTGTGGGGTTGATGGTATCCTCAATGAAATGATAAAATATACAGAACACAAATTCCAATTGGCTGTACTTAAACTATTTAGCATCATCCTCAGCTCTGGCATATTCCCCAATATTTGGAACCATGGACCACCACAATCCCAAAAAGTTGAGACAAATTTCACCCCAGTAACTACTGTGGGATATGCGTCAACAGCAACCTTGGGAAAATCCGCTGCATTATCATTAACAGCAGACGCGTACATTTCCTCAGCAAAAACAATGTACTGTGCACCCAGCCTCACCATACTAGAATTTGAAGTCAAATGTCTACTGTTTGCTGATGATCTGATGCTGCTGTCCCCAACCAAGGAGGGCCTACAGCAGCACCTAGATCTTCTGCACAGATTCTGTCAGACCTGGGCCCTGACAGTAAATCTCAGTAAGACAAAAATAATGGCGTTCCAAAAAAGGTACAATTCCCAGGACCACGAATACAAATTCCATCTAGACACCGTTGCCCTAGAGCACACAAAAAACTGTACATACCTCAGCCTAAACATCAGCACCACAGGTAACTTCCACAAAGCTGTGAACGAGCTGAGAGACAAGGGAGGAAGGGCCTTCTATGCCATCAAAAGGAACATCTAATTCGACATACCAATTAGGATCTGGCTAAAAATACTTGAATCAGTTACAGAACCCATTGCCCTTTATGGTTGTGACGTCTGGGGTCCGCCCAACCAAGAATTCACAAAATGGGACAAACACCAAATTGAGACTCTGCATGCAGAATTCTGCAAAAATATCCTCTGTTTATAACGTAGAACACCAAATAATGCATGCAGAGCAGAATTAGGCCGATACCAGCTAATTATCAAAACCCAGAAAAGAGACGTTAAATTCTACAACCACCTAAAAGGAAGAAATTCCATAACAAAGCCATCCCCTTAGCACATCCCAGGTAAGACCCAAATGCAGACTGTGTTGAAGTAACAATGTTTATTACAGCAACAGGGGCAGGCAAACAACAGGAAAAGGCAGGCAGGGGTCGTTAATCCAGAGTAGTGGGGTAAAGGTACAGGATGGCAGGCAGGCTCAGGGTCAGGGTCATGTCATGCAGAGGTCGATAATCCAGAGTAGTGGTCAAGGTACAGGATGGCAGGCAGGCTCAGGGTCAGGTCAGGCAGAGGTCGATAATCCAGAGTAGTGGTCAAGGTACAGGACGGCAGGCAGGCTCAGGGTCAGGTCAGGCAGAGGTCGATAATCCAGAGTAGTGGTCAAGGTACAGGATGGCAGGCAGGCTCAGGGTCAGGGTCATGTCATGCAGAGGTCGATAATCCAGAGTAGTGGTCAAGGTACAGGATGGCAGGCAGGCTCAGGGTCAGGTCAGGCAGAGGTCGATAATCCAGAGTAGTGGTCAAGGTACAGGATGGCAGGCAGGCTCAGGGTCAGGTCAGGCAGAGGTCGGTAATCCAGAGTAGTGGGGCAAGGCAGGCTAGGGTCAGGGCAGGCAGAAAAGGTCAAAACCGGGAAACTAGAAAACAGGGACTCTAGCAAAGACCTGAGCAAGGGAAACCGCTGGTAGGTTTGAACGAACAAAACTAGCTAGCACAGAGAGACAGAAAACACAGGTATAAATACCCAGGGGATAATGGGGAAGATGGGCGACACTTGGAGGGGGGTGGAGACAAGCACAAAGACAGCTGAAAGAGATCAGGGTGTGACAATATATACATAATATGACAATTGAAATGTCTTTATTCTTTTGGAACTTTTGTGAGTGTCATTTTTACTGTTACTTTTTTATTGTTTATTTCACTTTTGTCTATTATCTATTTAACTTGCTTTGTCAATGTAAACGTGTTTCCCATGTCAATTAAGCCCTTTAAATAAAAACATTGAATTGACAGAGAGAGAGAGAAAGAAAGAAGTGGGATTTACAGCAGCCAATTACTGCGGAAAGAGAGAGAAAAAGTGAGAGAGGAAAAGGAACTATTCTCAGAAACGAAGAGGCAAAACATCACTCAGAAGCACAACTCTTACCTCTGCAACCCCTGACAAGGCAGCAGCACGCATGACCTCTTCAGCACCATGGACAGCAACCACTACTGCAGCAATTTGCTTTATGTGTTCAGCACGATGGACAGTAAACACTACTGCAGCAGTGTGCTCTATGTGTGGACAGCACCATGGACAGTACCAGCTCATAGTCAGACATTGAGTCTGACTATGACATATTAGTGCAATCAATGTGAAGATGATGGATGTAAACAGACAGTAGAGGAGTGGAGGGGTTCACTGGCGTCATGATACAGCCTTCAGTTGAGCTCAGCAAGACAAGGATGGTCAGGAATTCAAAGTGTACACTACTGGTCAAAAGTTTTAGAACACCACCACAGCATTCTACAGCGATACGCCATCCCATCTGGTTTGGGCTTAGTGGGATTATCATTTGTTTTTCAACAGGACAATGACCCAACAAACCTACAGGCTGTTAATTAATTCCATATCTGTTATTTCATAGTTTTGATGTCTTCACTATTATTCTTCAATGTAGAAAATAGTAAATATAAAGAAAACCCTTGAATGAGTTTTAGAAATTCAAGGGTTTTCTTTATTTTTACTGGATGTATTTGAAGAATCTCAAATATAAAATATATTTTGATATGTTTCACACTTTTTTGGTTACTACATGATTCCATATGTGTTATTCCATAGTTCTGATGTCTTAACTATTATTCTACAATGTAGAAAATAGTCAAAATAAAGAAAAACCCTTGAATGAGTAGGTGTGTTCTAAAACTTTTGACCGGTAGTGTATACGGATTGACATTATATATCAATGTGTTGTGTGTGTGATATTAATACATATTTTGGACTGAAAACAATAGGACTCCACCTCTTCTTCTTCCTCTTCATTTCTGCCTAGTTAAATGGAGACGATAATGACTGCAGACAAAGATGGGTCTTCACAGTGAGGTGACAGTGGCACTTTGTGTGTTGACTGTCATTACAGATTTAATACCGGCGGTGAGAGGAGACTGATGTTGCCGTCTGACACCCAAATACTCGCCTGTCTCTCCCAGTCTACTCTGAGTCTCCTGTCCCTCCCAGTCTACTCTGAGTCTCCTGTCCCTCCCAGTCTACTCTGAGTCTCCTGTCCCTCCCAGTCTACTCTGAGTCTCCTGTCCCTCCCAGTCTACTCTGAGGCTCCTGTCCCTCCCAGTCTACTCTGAGTCTCCTGTCCCTCCTGTCTACTCTGAGTCTCCTGTCCCTCCCAGTCTACTCTGAGTCTCCTGTCCCTCCCAGTGTACTCTGAGTCTCCTGTCCCTCCCAGTCTACTCTGAGTCTCCTGTCCCTCCCAGTCTACTCTGAGTCTCCTGTCCCTCCCAGTCTACTCTGAGTCTCCTGTCCCTCCCAGTCTACTCTGAGTCTCCTGTCCCTCCCTGTCTACTCTGAGTCTCCTGTCCCTCCCAGTCTACTCTGAGGCTCCTGTCCCTCCCAGTCTACTCTGAGTCTCCTGTCCCTCCCAGTCTACTCTGAGTCTCCTGTCCCTCCAGTCTACTCTGAGTCTCCTGTCTCTCCCAGTCTACTCTGAGTCTCCTGTCCCTCCCAGTCTACTCTGAGTCTCCTGTCCCTCCCAGTCTACTCTGAGTCTCCTGTCCCTCCCAGTCTACTCTGAGTCTCCTGTCCCTCCCAGTCTACTCTGAGTCTCCTGTCCCTCCCTGTCTACTCTGAGTCTCCTGTCCCTCCCAGTCTACTCTGAGTCTCCTGTCCCTCCCAGTCTACTCTGAGTCTCCTGTCTCACCCTGTCTACTCTGAGTCTCCTGTCCCTCCCAGTCTACTCTGAGTCTCCTGTCCCTCCCAGTCTACTCTGAGTTTCCTGTCCCTCCCAGTCTACTCTGAGTCTCCTGTCCCTCCCAGTCTACTCTGAGTCTCCTGACCCTCCCAGTCTACTCTGAGTCTCCTGTCCCTCCCTGTCTACTCTGAGTCTCCTGTCTCACCCTGTCTACTCTGAGTCTCCTGTCTCACCCAGTCTACTCTGAGTCTCCTGTCTCACCCTGTCTACTCTGAGTCTCCTGTCTCTCCCAGTCTACTCTGAGTCTCCTGTCTCTCCCAGTCTACTCTGAGTCTCCTGTCTCACCCTGTCTACTCTGAGTCTCCTGTCCCTCCCTGTCTACTCTGAGTCTCCTGTCTCACCCTGTCTACCCTCCTGTATGTTACTGCTCTGTCACAAATAGACCTGGGGACTTCATTGCACTACATAATCAATCAGTGTCTAGCTGACATTAAATACCATAGTCAGGATATCGTGGTGCATCTATTTAAGTAATAATTAAAGGACATTGGTTCAAATCCACATTTAGTTCAAACATTTTAGCAAACAACTAAACAATCCCCGGCAACCCTGCTTAGTGGTCAGACCTCTAACAATCCCCTGCAACACTGTTTAGGGATCAGACCTCTAACAATCCCCTGCAACACTGTTTAGGGATCAGACCTCTAGCAATACCCTGCAACACTGTTTAGGGATCAGACCTCTAGCAATCTCCTGCAACACTGTTTAGGGATCAGACCACTAACAATCCCCTGCAACGCTGTTTAGGGATCAGACCTCTAACAATCCCCTGCAACACTGTTTAGGGATCAGACCTCTAGGAATCCCCTTCAACACTGTTTAGGGATCAGACCTCTAGCAATCCCCTGCAACACTGTTTAGGGATCTGACCTCTAACAATCCCCTGCAACACTGTTTAGGGATCAGACCTCTAACAATCCCCTGCAACACTGTTTAGGGATCAGACCTCTAACAATCCCCTGCAACAATGTTTAGGGATCAGACCTCTAGCAATCCCCTGCAACACTGTTTAGGGATCAGACCTCTAGCAATCCCCTGCAACACTGTTTAGGGATCAGACCTCTAACAATCCCCTGCAACACTGTTTAGGGATCAGACCTCTAGCAATACCCTGCAACACTGTTTAGGGATCAGACCTCTAGCAATCCCCTGCAACACTGTTTAGGGATCAGACCACTAACAATCCCCTGCAACGCTGTTTAGGGATCAGACCTCTAGCAATCCCCTGCAACACTGTTTAGGGATCAGACCACTAACAATCCCCTGCAACACTGTTTAGGGATCAGACCTCTAGCAATCCCCTGCAACACTGTTTAGGGATCAGACCACTAACAATCCCCTGCAACACTGTTTAGGG